>NW_014569593.1:25336-32970 GCF_001313835.1 Polistes canadensis
ATATATATATATATATACAAATATATATATATATATCAAGTATAACTTGTTGGTCTCTATCCGAAAGTTGTCTCGTCTTAATAAAAATGGCGTCCACAAGTAACCATTAAAGTCACCGACCAATCATATCCATGACATTCAACGTAATCGAAACATATAAAAATAAAAAAGAAAAAAAAATGAGAGTAATAAACGAGGAGTATAAAGCTTTATAGGGGCGTCGACCCCACAAGATATTAGAAGACCTTCTATAAAGTTATGTCATCCCTTTCGCGATGTGTGGCTCGAAGCACTTGAACGACTAACCCTTTCCTTCTGCCCCTAACCTCGAAATATCAACCATATGTGAACTCCTAACCTCTCCACTGCAATCTATATTCATATTTATTGATCGTATCTATGTGTATACAAATCATATATATCTTATACGTATACATATAGATATGTATATAACATATAATATATATATATATATATATATATATTGTATCATATAACACACGAGTTCGTATCGTTAAGAATAAAACGAAGTAACGTAGGGAACGAACGAAGTTAAGAATTCCGTTGAAATTTGTTTTTCAGACTAGAAGGAAGGAAAGAAATATTCTTTTCTTGCTTAGAGTTTAAGATATATATGTAAATTTCTTTTCTCGGACGATTGAAAAAGTCTTCGATCAGTCGGCTGTTATCAGGAGCGATGCATCGAACTTGCCTGTTTTCGACCTGACGAATCCCGCCCACGTTCGAATGAGAGAATGCGTGAGTATCTGTGTATGAACGAGAGAGTGAGTTTGGGAGTGTGAGAAACGATAGAAAAGTTCGGTTTTCCCGTTCAACTCATGCTACTCTGATAAGGCCGGAAACAGCCGATTGATTGGAAAGCCCTGTGTGAAGTCTCGCACGATTGGTGGATTATTCCATCGAACTCGGGAGATTCTTTCCAATCCCGGATATCTGTTTGCTGCCATGACAGCCTGGTCTTGAAAAAAATGAACGCGAAACGTATTTTTTTTCCAATGTATTGCGCAATTATTAAAGGGATAGAACATTGAACTAATCAATATTATCCATTGCTTTTTATGCTTTCGACAGATATCTATAACACAATTTTATTTACAACAATTATATCTTTATTTATTCAAATGATCAATATATATATCATGTGTCATTATTTGAATAATTTAGAACGATCGATTAATGTATCGAGAAAGAGATGAAATAATTTGTTGTCGGGTATATTTAAAAGATGATCAATTTTATTTGACATTTCTTAACGTTGTTTTTATTTGTTATAAATTTAACAAGTATTCATATTAAATGTTAGAATGAGATTATTCAAATGAATTGTTACGTTTTAATAACGTAACTTGACTAGCTTGGTTATAATTATGCCGTTAGTATTGATCGTTTAAAATACACGTTCGAGTTATACATTCTGTTCCCCTGACGTTTCGTTTACCCTACCGATAATCCTCTTCGTTCGTTCCTTTGAACAGAGCTTTCATTGAAAGGAAACCGTAGGGGATAAACGATGATGAACAGAGAGATTGCAATAGGGTTGCAATGGCGACACGATAACGAGGCATGACGATAATCTCGCGAACAAAGGAAACTCGTGGGAGATCCTAGGGTCGCATAGCTCGTTAGGTGGTAGATATCTTTCCTCTTACTATATATATATATATATATATATATATATATGTGTTCTCATATGTGTGTGTGTGTGTGTGTGAGTAAATATTGTTTATATGTTCAATTGAATTGATATATGATAGGAAAATAAATTGATCAAATGTATGGTAATTATGAGAATGAATTAATTGTAAGTTCAAAAATAGAAATGCATTGATTTTATGATTTATCTCATATTACGATTATATTAATGATATTGTAAAATAAATTATAAATTTAATTTTGTACAATATGTTCACTTATTCGTTAGTTCATTGTCTCGTAATTATATTGGTTAATTTATATATCATTTTATTATTGAAATTAAAATTTGTAAGCAACGGTAACGATCAAATTTTGTATTAAAAGATGTTAAAAGAAAGGAAATATAGTGGAAGGGATAGAGAAAGAAAGGGAGAGAGAGAATATTATTTTCTTTATAGATATATAACTTTCGGAAACTCATATAAATAATAATCAATAAAAGAACTTTCACAGAAGACAACGAGTCAGTTTATTATTGGATTTCGAAGAGGAAGGTACGTCCAACGGATATTCCGTACAATTTACATTACAATATACATTTTTATCGATTAATTAATAATTATTTATGGTATATCAAACACTTTATTGTAATCTAATAATATTTTGGATTGTTTAAACTCAAATACATTTCTTTTTACATATACTAATAATTAGGAAAGTTAAAATAAACGAAAATTTGTACAATGGAATAATGTGTAATAATTTTTATATTATATATATTAATAATTTAATTTTTTCATAAAACAACATCATTTTCTGGTGATGGGAGAGAACTCCGAACCGTCTTACCATAGAAATTGACATCACACTTTCTGCTATTATTAATATATATTATATATTTAATATATAAAATATAAACGTTCTCTCATAATTATATATACCAACTTTATCTGTTAGAAAAAGATTAGATATATATATATATATGTAATGCAGAAAGAAGAAAAAGAAAAAGAGATAGGAAATAATCATTTGATTTATTTGAAAGCGAACGGAAATGGATTCGTTAAAATTCTTAGAAGAATTCTTTACAATCGAGACAGTTAACAGTTGTCAAAGGGGAAAGGCAAATATGCCGATTGCCCTCTTCGACCTCCTGCTAACCTGTTCGAGTTTCTATGAATGTTTCGTTGGTTCTTCCTAACCCTTTCTCGTTCTCTCTTCATTTCCGTCGTCTACGATTTCAGTAAGAATAAAGGGAGAAACACGAGAGAATACATAATGTAAAAATATATATATTTTAATACATATTAAACACATATATAAAATATCCAACAGAAGTTAACATACGTAATTTGTTTTGTTCGTTTATCTTTAATTACATCATATAGAGAGAGAAAAAAAGAGAGAGAGAGAGAGAGAGAAAGAGAGAGAGAGAGAGAGAGAGTGATACGAAGCAAGCAAGCATATATAATACAAGGATACACATAAGAGTATTGAGACTTTCAAAGTAAATAACGGTTTCGTAAAATTCTTTTATATCATGACTCCCTGATCATTGTCATCGTCTTTCTTTTGTATGAAATTACTTACACAAGCAGATTACAGGATTATACCATTCCTAATCAATTTCAAATAATAACTCAAACCATAGGGACATTATATAATAATAATATCTTTCCTTTATATAACATTTCATTCATTTTATCTATCTTATTCTCTTTCCTTTTTATTAATCATTATTATTATTATTTAAAAAAACAAAAATTAATTTGTTTAATTTCACTGGCCAAGAATAAACAGAATTTAATGCACCTTACCTATATGTTAGAAATGATATAAATAAAGATTGATTTGATTCGGTAAAGTGGACAGAGATAAAACGAATGATTTGATTGGTCGGTTCTGTATTGATCCTTTGATTGGACACACCCATAATGCCAGTCCTTGACTGGATGTTGTCCTGTTATGGTCTTCCCGTACTCTTTTGTTCCCTTCTATCGAACGTTTCATTATTTTTCTTCCCTTCTTTATCTCTTTCTTTCTCTTGTCAATACAATTCAGATTTATATGTATGTTGTGTATTAATATATATATATATGTAATATGTATGTATTTATATGTATCTGAAAAATCGTTGGGTAGGTGTCGTTCAATCGAGAAACGATTTCTCGTTATTCATATTATCCTGTGACGAGGAGAAGTCAGTGCATTATCTTCGTCTTTTTCAAAGCATCTTAAGAAACGTAATTGTATTTTTTCTTTCATTCTTTCTTTCTCTCCCTCTCTCTGTCTCTCTTTTTTTTTTATGTTTTATTATTCGCATTGGTTGATCAATTATCGTCGATAACACGTATCTTTATGTATGTATGTACGTACGTACGTATGTATTTATACACATGTATTCCTGAAAAGTAAAATGAATGAGAAAGTAAGATTAGAATTGACGTTCGAAAGATAGAAATAAAAAAAAAAGAAAAAAACAACGACAAAAAAAAAAGGAAAAATATCAGAAGAAAAAGATAATCTCCTGAAAAAAGTACAGATTAATTCTTATATTTGTTTCCTCTTTCTCTTCTACTTCTTCTTCATCTTCTTTTTCTTTTTCTTCTTCTTCTTCTTCTTCTTCTTTTGCTTTACCTCTTGTTCTCATTTTAAGCGCTTAACTCCACTACTATCATTCACTCCTTGCATCAAGTTTCTACAAATTATTTCCCGCTTATGAAAACCTGATACACCTAACGGCATCGTTGAACTCTGCAAACATTGTAATAACATCTACGAGAGAAAGAAAAAGGATAGACGATAACATCTCTGTATTTGGCCATTAATATCTCTCTGTCTCTCTCTCTCTCTCTCTCTCTCTCTCTCTCTCTTCTTTTATTATATTTATTATGAATAAAACATGAAAAAATGAAGTGTTGTATCTGCTGATCTAATGATTGATAATATAATATTTGATTATTATTATCATTATTATTATTATTATTGTTATTATTATAACTATAACTAAATGAAACGAAACTTATCAACTTCTATATAATTTCGATTTAATTTATCCAAGCATTTCTTGTTTTATACAAATATATTTTCTTATTAAAAGGCACATTATTTGATCGAATAAAAATATTAACAAATAATGATAATTATTATTTCTTATATATAAAAATATATAAATGAATGTATAGGAATGTTCGTTATTTTTGAAAAAATAATTTTCTATCTCTCAGTAATTCTCAGTTCATTGACCTTTTTTTAGAAACTTATATAGGTCAGGATGTCAGTAATACAGTACACTAAGAATGTGTGAGTAAGCAATGCAAGAATACACGTATTCAACACAACGAAAAAGTTTGTTTCTCCTGTTCAAAGTCGTCCAGACTGGTTACAGATAGATATTTTTTTAAATTTCTTTGTTGTGTTGTAAAAATATATAGATACGCACACGATTATATGTTTTCGAACATCAAACAGTATTCTAAGAATTTAATTAGATCAACGGGTCAATATTTTTCTAAGAAATAATTTAGATCACATAGTCCAGAGTTCTTAGGAAAAATTTAAATGAGTTAGCATTATCAATTATATTATATAAAGTGAGCATTTATTTAAATATATATATATATATATATATAATGTCGGAGAATGTTTAATAGTTTATATTAAAATAAATTATACTGACGTTACTTATTGGCCAATACAATATTCTTTCCTTTACAAGTCAAAGTTCACGTATTAATCGATATTAATATAAAATATGTAGTGCGTCACTGTAATCGTATTACAACCAGCCAAAGAATAATTTTACATTTAAAAAGAATAAAATCTTCTCGTTTGAAACTTAATTTTTGATAAAAATTCATGAGAAAATCTATCATACATGTAAGCATTCATACAAATAAATTTTATACTTACAGGTCCGATGATATTACATTTCTTCTACTTTGCTCCTTTTTATATTATTATTATTATTAATTACTTCTACTAAACAATTTTTCTCATCTAATAATTCAATTTAACATTAAATCCAATCCAAATTGTGTCTTTTAACGATTACAATGAATTCTCTTAGAAATATTTATCATACAAATAATTATTATATTCATAGATTAAAAATCATCGTTCAATTGAAAATAATATAAAATGAATGATAAATAAATAATTGAATGATATTGATATTCGATCGAATAAAAGTATTTCATTATATAATATATGCACGTGTTCCCATTGACCGTTTCTATTCTTTAGCATGCCACCATTGCTCTGAGGTCGTCCAAACATCCCACCCCCACTCACACACGTACCCCTACCCCTATCCCCATCGCTTAGGCATGTCTCCGCCTTGAAAATTGGTTCGGTGGTGTGGCATGGTGCGCACGTGGGTTTCTGTTTGATCATGCTATCCTAATACCGTTGACATCTGCGCGATTTATCTTTCTTCAGCCTTTTAACGATGAATTGAATGCATAGGGTGTGCAGAGAATAAAGTCAGAGAAAGATGAAAAGAGAGAGTAAATATATATATATATATATATATATATATACATATGTATATGTTCACATACACTTTACACGTGTATGCTTATAATCTTTGCATGTGTGGTAGTATATATATATATATATATGTTATACTTTGCGTGTACCCTTCATGTTTCGTGTTTCTTATATATTATACTTTTTCTCTTTCTTCGATCACCTTCCGGAAGTTTGAAGAAGAATACAAACTTCGAGCTTTGAATCTATGGTTTCCTGATTACTTGGACATTTCTACCATAGACTAAAAAGTTATATAAATAAATATATATATATATGGTTTGGGTAAGTGTATTGTGTAAGAGTGTATGTTTAGTATTGGTTTAATTGGAGGAAAGTAATAATGGAGATATCGTTGATAGGAGTTATTATTCATTTTTAGCAGTATGCATGTGTGTGAGAAAGACAAGAAAAAAGATAAAGAGAGAGAAAAAAAATTAAGTTCTTATTTTTTAACATATTTCTGTTAGCAAAATATGTTTACGAATCTCCAAAGAAGTATGATACTATCCTGATTCCAATTTGTTTATTTTGTACAAAACAAAAAATACAACAAATTCAAACGAACAATGCACGACGCATGATGCATAGATTGTAAACAATCTATATTTGTTTTCTCTATATTTGTTTGTAAATAATATTTTTATGCGAGCAAACCATTTGTAATAATTTCAAGACAAATTATCCTGATGACTGTTTTGTCTATCTTTTGCAGAAAAAAAGAAAAAAGGAAAATAAATTCAAAAGGAACGATAAATATTTGCAATATCTCGTCAACGATAAAAATTATTGTTTCCTTTTAAAGTATTTTTCCTGACAGACATTTCTAATATATAATTTCAAGATCAGATGCTTTGCTACTATCCTGATTCCTGTTTGACTTTCTCGTGAAAGAAAAAGGGAGGAAAAAAATTGGAAATAACACTAGGAAACAGGTTGGTAGTAATCGTCGTGAAAAAAAAAAAATAAAAAAAAAGGGAATATTATATTCTTAAGTGGGTGAAAGATTATTTTGATCGTAGAAGATTGCTCGGTACTGATTTAAAGATAAATGCGAGCAACAGGAACCCATGAAAACGTTGAGATGAACCAACGCCGAAATTCTATGGTAAAGGGCCTCGAAGAAGGTAGTAGCCCTTTTATGGGTGTCCTTGATCTGTTACTCCCTAAAGGGCATACGCCTACGCACTTTTACTAGGAAATCATGAAGAAAGGATTGGTTCCACTGTTGAACGAGCCCTTCAAGATTCTTCTCCCAAAGAAACTTCGAAATCACACATGTTATTTAGAGATAATCAATGGAACTATAATAGAAATTGTTTATTGCAAATCGAATTGATTACTTATATATAGAAATAATCTATAAGTCCAAACTAAACAATAAAAAGATCATTTATTTCATAATTTATATTACAATAATCTAATATGAAATTTTTATTATATATAAT
>NW_014569593.1:33630-53268 GCF_001313835.1 Polistes canadensis
ATTATTATATAAAAGAATATTATAACATAAAGTAATAATTCTAGCTCGAATTTTTAAATACACGTTTTAATATATTTTCTTTTTTTTTCGTTATAAAAACGTGTATTTCAAGGTAAATCTTTTCAACAGGGAAAAAAGAAAAATATCTCGATAGAATCGAAGATCGCAGAGTTGCATGCGAGGTCGAGTTGCATGGATACGCATGTAAATGAATGGGGACTGGATAGGGCAGTGTAACAGGCTAACAAAGAACGCAAAGAGTCTTTCAAGGGTCTTATAGGCCTTTTAAAGCTGTTGAACAAAACAGCACCAACAGAAATGGTGGTGGTGGTGGTGGTTGTAGTGATGGTGGTAGTAGTGGTAGTTACCGCTAAGTTAAACTGCTCAGAGATTTCTTTTCATTACCAATCGAATTAGGACTTTACCACAATCGTATAAATGGATGCGAAGTTTTTAATTAAACGAATACTATGATACTATTTTCAAAATCATTTATAATAACCCCATTTAACAATTTATTCTTTCATCTTTTTTTTCCGTTGATTATACAATCTTTTAGATTCTATACAACCCTACATACGTGATATTGTAAATCAAACGTATTATAAATTATTTGTTTTTTATACATATATATAGATAAAATAAAGAAAGATATAAAATAATACCTTGTCAAGCTGTCAATCAACATTTTAACGAGTAATCACGATACGACACTATTACGATACTCCTATCAAGTCTACAGAAATCCAGAGGAGTTAAGAGTAACCGTACGGTTCACCTATTGTAACCAACAAGTCAACCTACCCCACCGTTTCAATTCATTCCAGCAACCAACCCCCCGTTGGTAGAATCGTGGATACACGTTAGGGGTGCGAAGTATTAGGTTGTTACGTTCATAGAAGAGGATCATTTGAGATAAGGTAAGAGGGTAAGAGAGGGTTGGTTATTGATTCGCAACATATGGGGATGCTGAGTACTGAAACCGGTGTTCAATGGCACCCCATTGTGTCATTCATCGATTACTGACGACTACTTTTTGTTAGGTTAGAACCTTACCCGCATATCGATCGGCTTTCTTCCATCTTCTCTCTTTCACCATACGAGTTTATTTTTTTTTTTATTTTTTTAATTTACGTTTCTCAACAGTCTCATGCGCTTCGTTTATATTTCGTTGAAATAATTATCATCGAAGAAAATATTTATATTTTTTGATAAGTTGTTATCTTCATTTGTCAAAATATTCGATTTCGAATATACAATTCGATCATCTTTATCATAATATCGAAATTTATCTAAAACTTATGAATAATAATAATAATAATAATGAATAAAAAATACAATTTTAATATTATTTTTAAATATATATATTAAAAAGAAAAATAAAAACAACTGAAGTAACCCTGCTGTCAGATCTTTGATTGGTTTAATTAGAAGAATCTGAATTAATTAAACTTACTTGCACGAAAGGAATGCGACGAGGGTAAAAATGAAAAGGGCCGCGGCCCTTTTGAGCTCATTCACGTCGATGAAATATACTCTCTTGGATTCCACGAAAATAATATTTTATTTAAAATGTCGAGTCAAGTTTCGAACACTCGGAGTTTGTCTCGAGTCTTCTTTATTTATCATTTTTCCTGATATATGCGGTGGATGCGTGCGTACACATGTGTATAAACATACAGTAAGAGAATAAGAAGAAGAAGAAGGAAGGGAAAAAAAAAATGTCAAACAAAATAAAAGGAAAAAAAAAATAGTGTAACATGAGTAGTGGGGCATACCAAGGGAATAAAGTCGAAGCAACTGAAATTTCAAGTTATCAGTTAGTTACGGTTTCTCGATCAGTCGAGACGTCTGTCGGACTTTAAACCATTCAATATATATATTTAAAAAGAAACATAAAATTAATTAATTTATTTAATTTATTATTTTGTTTGTTCTCGTTCGTTTAATATAATCCGTTTTGGTTTAAATATAAGCCTGTGCATGTAACCGTTATATTCTTTTATTTCTTTTATTTCATTGCTATTTTTTTCTTCCTCTTTTATTTATAAATAAGAAAAAGAATATTAGAAGAAAAAAAAAAAGAACACATTTGAATTTTCATCCGGGGGTATCTATTTTTTAGTTCGTCAATTAATTTTTATTAATTTGATTTCTCGAGAATGATCGATCGTTCGAGATCGATTATTTTTTAGATATAAAAAGTAATTACAATAAATAAATCAGATTGTGTTCGATTATTTATTTAAATATAATCCGAACTCTCTTATAGCGTGCTTGTAACTGTTATATTTTTTCCTTTTTTTCTTTTTCCTTATTGTTTGTTTGTTTCTTTTATCAACGCAACATCCATGCGTCTCTCGTAGACTTTATCGGAATTTACGTCAATCGATTTTTCATTACAAATCGTTTCTCGACCTTTCACTATACTCAACGTAATAAAACTTAATATATACTCTATTAAGAAAGAATTGTGATTCTCATATTTGTTCCAAGTGAAACACGAGTGATGTAAAGTGAACAAATGTTTCGAATATGTTAATGAATTTAATTGATCAATTTATTAGTTAATTTGGTGTTTGTTCAGTGTATTACACAACTTGAAGAACGGTTTTATATTTAATATAAAATAAAAATGTTTCTAAACGAAACTTTGTTAGTATTAACTTATACGGCCAATATTATGTCTAGATTACCTCCGCAGAATAAATCAACTGCAATTGTTGATTCTAATGATTTTTCTAATCAATCTACCACGACGCTTTCTCCGGAAGAAGAAGAAAATAAATTTGATTTTGAAGATCGTAAGTAAATTGTTCTTGTTGAATTCACGTAAGATAATTATTTAATTAAATTAAATTCGTATAATATTGTCAACTTCGACAAAATATTCTATTTTATTTCTAAAGTGAGATTAAAATAATACACTGTACGTTTTTAATAACAATAAACATGTAAAATGAAATGACTAAATTAATGATGATATGGAAAAAACGGAAACGAATCGATTTTCTTTCGTAATTTAATAAAATCAATCAGTCTGTTATATGAAAATCTTAATTTAAAAAAAAAATTGTCTTTAATCGTTATTTCAAATAAAAATAAACATATTAGAAAAATAAGATTGCTATTTATCAAAGTAAACATAAAAAGAGATCGAGAAAAATCTATTCGTTCGTATAATTCGTTCGAAATAAATTCAAATATTATCACATAATTTTTATCATATCAAACTGAACCTTGAAATATGTTTTTAATTGTTTTTAATTACGATATACATGTTATAAGATAAAATTGTTAATTTTTCAAGAAAATATTTGTTAAGTCAGATATATTTTATTAAACTAATAACAAAAACACGTTTATGTATAAATATATACAATATATAGTTAATTAAGTGACGAATAGACAAAACACGGATAACTGTGTTGAAGTAACTGATAAAATGACGTAGAGAGATATTGATAAAAATAATGATAACCTCTCGTGGGTCAATCACGTTGGCCGTCTCCTTCGAATCTTAATTTATAATTAATAGTGACTGAACGTGTCTGTTATACCTTAAAATAATTTTTATTTTATATTTATATCTCTACTAACGTACGCGTGCATATGTGTTAGTTAATAAGTATAGCGAAAAAAAAAACAGCGATAATACGCGTGTATGTATTGCAATATAAATATAAACAGTTATCAAAAATAATGCAATTTATTATAATATCTTTACTACTAATTACAATTAATATACAAATTAATTTGGTAAACGCGTACATACGTATATGTATAATAATTTATCATCATCTCATTTATCTTTTTTCTAACCCCGGTTGAATGATATTCCGTCGTACGTTTTCTTTAAGAATTACGATATCTTACAGGCGTTTTTTTCCCCTTCTTTTTTCTCTTATATAGTTTTGTGTAATAGAGAAATAAATTAGGATAATTATTTCGTATATAATTACAAATTTATTAAATTTAATTAATTAGTTTACTTTTTATATTATATTTTTCTTTTCTTTTCTTTTAGTCATTTTCTTTTGTATTTTATTTTAGTTCATTTAAAATATTAAGATTAGAATTGATAAATATAAAAATGATTTAATTCATCGTAGTTTCTTTTATAGATATTATATTTCAATGGTATTAATTTAATTTATTTTGTATGTTTCATTATTTAGAATGGTATATGTGGAGGTGTTTCAAACCTTATGGTTGTTTCTACATCGGTGCACCATGGTCAGGAGAAAATCGTCCAGTTTCGATGTTCCCAACACGACCAGACAGTATCGATCCACATTATTTACTATACACACGTGATACTATACATATAGATCAATCTTACGAATTGAAGATCGATAATTTCGAAACAATTGAGAATGCACCCTTACGAATTGACAACAATTTTTATTTTGTAATTCATGGGTTTTTAGACAGCGGTGATAACACCTGGGTAATGGTGAGTAATCAATCATTTCTTTTTTTTTTCTTCCTTTATTTTTATACATCTATTTAATTTAATTCAATTTATTATTTTGTAGAGAACGGTGAAAGAATTATTATTACGAGAAGATTGCAATGTTTTAATAGTAAATTGGATTGGCGGAGCTGGTCCACCCTATGCACAAGCAGTTGCTAATACGAGATTGGTTGGCGCCATGTTAGCTCGATTAGCAT
The DNA here is from genome assembly GCF_001313835.1 of Polistes canadensis. NCBI lineage: Eukaryota > Metazoa > Arthropoda > Insecta > Hymenoptera > Vespidae > Polistes > Polistes canadensis. Next base: position 38,305 of record NW_014569593.1, read on the forward strand.
CACAATTAATAAATATTGGTAAAATTTTACCTGCGAAGATGCACATGATTGGACACAGTCTTGGTGCTCATACAGCTGGTTACGCTGGTTACACATTAAGATTACGTTATCATCATACTTTGGGAAGGATAACTGGTAAGAAAATAAAAGCAGTAAATTTGAATTTGACACGACGAACAAAAATTATAATCTCACGTTTTAAAGATTTCGTAGAAATGAAATTTTCTTTCGTTTGGATCTTATGTAATTTATTAGAATTATTTTCTAATTTATTCTTCCCTTTAGGACTTAACTTTATTTTAATCTCCTTCATCTTACTTATACTTTTAATTTTGTTTATATCATTATTTGTTAGTTTTTTTTCTTCTTTTTTTTTTTTTCATCATCAGTATTATAAATATTTTCCTCATTTTTTCCACTATCATAACTATTTTCTTCTTCTTCATCATCTTCATCATCATTTTCATCATCATCATCATTATCATCATCATCATCTTCAGATAAAGAACCAAATTCTAATTCACTATTTTCATCAGATGAGAAAAAAGTTTTTATTAGATCTCTGTCTGATTCAGAATTATCATGATAATCTTTTGTTTCTTCATCTGTACTAAGTTCATTATTGTCTAGTTCACTTATAAAGTAATCATCGATGTCAGAATCTTCAACATCTTCAAGATTGTCTATATCTTGAAAAAGTTTAGACATTTTGTTGCTGATTAGTTGTAATTTTCAGAATATCTCGCTTTCGCTGAAAAGCCTGCTTTTGCAATCCCATTTTATTTTTCTTTGTTATAACCTAAAATCTAGTTTACCAATTATTGAAACACATGACCCCACATGTTCACCATAGCTAATATCAACAAAAATTATAATCTTGATTTCTTTTTGCACGATCTATTATTTATTTATTAATACATTTCAATTAATATTTTGTACAAATTTCCAAAAATGCGTGTACTATATTCATAATCGCAAATAGTATTCGTTTCTTTTCTAATTTATTTCTTTTTCATTTTTCTCAATACCTTATATTCGAATAATTTCCATTGTGAATTGAATATAAATGAAATATTATTTATAAATCAATCATTACATGACTTTTATTTAATACGTAGTTTTTTTTCCGCGTAGAACTAAATACAGGTGTATGCTCTTTTGATCTTTCTTTTGTTTCGATACAAGTCCGCCATCTTTGACGCACACTTTTTCCCATCTCTTTCTTTTCGAAGTCAACGACTCACTTAAATCCCACTACTCATATCGTATTTACTTATTGTATGCTTCGTTCGTACGTTCGTTCGTTCGTTCGTGCGTAACACGAAAGATCCCGAACCTGTATCCTTCATCTCTTCGTATACACGTGGTTCCACCGACACTCCGGAAACATACGAAGATGGCCGATCGAAACCCAACCGATCAGGGTAACATCTATGAAAGAAGAGAAGCTTTTACCTCTAACGTTTTATATTCATTCTCTTTTTCCCTCTCTCTCTCTCTCTCTCTCTCTCTCTCTCTCATTCTTTCCACCAACTACATTTTTAGAATATATAATAAACGATAGAAAGCGCATCATTTCTCGAGTCAAAGATCAAACCCACGTCGTTCGAGTATCATTTGACAAATTTAACACGCGAAAATAAAAATAATTCCTTACGAATAAATAATTTTTTATTGTTATTTTTAACTCTTAAAATTTATATTATCTTCTCTCATTTACGTATATCCTTGTACGTTTTTTTTTTTAAATATATAAAAATGATTTGCAATTTATGTAAATCTTGCAAGAGATTGTATAACGTATAAAATAACAAATCTAGTCGTGAAGAAATTATGTATGCTTTTTCGTTTCTTGCCTAAGAGAATATATTATTTAAAGGATGAAGAAAATAGAATGGAGTCTCTTAATAATTTAACATTTATTATAATATGGTAATATAAACCGATTGTGATCAATGATGATCGATCCTCTTCCTTCTTCCTTCTTCCTTCTCCGTTCGTCATGGAGAAAACAAATATGTCTAGGTTTATTGTTACATAAGCTATCGATCCCATCAGGAACTAACAGGATAGTAGAAAGTACTCAAGGTTGATTCCTTCCTTTTTTACGAATTTTATCCTTGACGAAAAAGTATCATTGAAGAACTCTCACATTTATTTTCTCAATAATATTTTTACGCGATCATTTTCTTTTCCTTGTTTTTTTTTTGTAAATTAGAAAACGTGTTATTTTCTTTTTTCTTCTTCTTCTTCTTTTTTTTTTTTTTTTTTACAAAACACATTCGAAATTTATTTTACACGTTCAACGAAAAATAAAACACATTTCCTTCTTTGCGTAATGTCAGATGTAAATAAAGCATTTTGTAGTCCGGATACGATGAGGTTGCGACAAAAGACATACACAAACACACACACACACACACACATACATACATACATATAGCCAAATATCTTGTAACACTTTTACGCGATACTATCTTCGTTGTCAGCTGAGAAAAAAGAAAAAGGAAAAAGAAAAGAAATTCGCAGAAATAGTTAACGACGATAGGTTAATTAATTAACGTGCAATTCTAAACCAACGCTTTACGAGAGAAAGTTGTGAAAGAGAGAAGAAGGAAAAGAAAAAAGAAAAGTAAACAAAAAAAAATAATAAAATGTCAAAATTATTAATCAACCGTCCTAGAATTATTATTTACACCTAAACGTAAATTAATACAAACACTAAGTTTTTCATTTATTACAAACAATTAAAAGAACTTTCTTAATTTACGTCACTTTTTAGAGTGTTTTATTTTTGTATATGTTATTTTTACGTTCCATTAAGATAATACTGCGTTCTTTGAGAATTCATAAGAACAACATTACTGATAAATGTTTGTTTTACGTTGTATTTAAGGCCTCGACCCAGCAGAACCACACTTTAGTAATACCTCGCCTATGGTAAGACTCGATCCAACCGACGCAATGTTCGTGACAGCAATTCACACCGATTGTAATCCATTTATCAGTGGTGGCCTTGGTATTACGCAACCAGTTGGCCATATTGACTTCTATCCAAATGGTGGTCGCAATCAACCTGGTTGCAACGAGGGTGTACTCAATTCTATAACCTTGGAACGTGGTAGTTTCTTTCGTGGTTAGTTATACTAATTCATAATACTATATATAGGAATATATATATATATAAGCTCTAATCATTCTCATTTGTAATAACCATATTATTATTTTGTAGAAAAAATATTTTCATTCGTTATATACGTTATATTTCGTTATATTTCGTAGATTTATCAAATTTATATAGCTTTTTTTTTCTCGTTTTATATTTGATTTATAATACGTAAGTAAAGATTAACAAAAATCTTTTAGATATATCTAACATACTTATAACTAATTTATTCAATTGAATTATTTGTTATATTAATATATATATATATATATATATGATTATGACTATTACGTAAGAAGTGATTATTTTTATTATTAATATTTTTAATGTATAATAATTGTAATGTATTTTTTTTTGTATATAAAGGTATCAAAAGGTTCCTAGGATGCAATCATATTCGTAGTTACGAGTACTTCGTCGAAAGCATCAACACTCGTTGCCCTTTCATAGCATCACCCTGTTCGTCATGGAATAAATTTCAAGAGGGTAAATGTTTCGATTGCATCAATCAATATTGTCCTAAATTTGGTTTGGATGCGCAACCAGGAAATTATCATGCTTCTGTTTACTTTATGACAGGCTCGGATAAACCATTTTGTAGTAAGCCTTTTATTTATCTTAAGTAAATTGTATTTATTTTCAATTATTTTACAACATTATATTATTTATATATATATATATATATATATATGTTAAACAAAGTTCCTAGATGATCATGTTACAATCATGAACTCTTTTTCTTGAAACCTATTTATATTAGCCTAATTTTGTTTTAAATTATAATACCTCAGGGGTCAAACAATTTTGTTTACAATGAAATAATTAATATAACACGTATAGAATTTGATTATCAATCATTTCAAAAATCTATTAACATTTTATTATATATATAAGAATATTGAAATATTTTTTCAGAGGCACATTATCGAATAACAATAAATATTTCGAAAACTAACGAAAGCATAAGTTATGGCGGAGAAGTAGGTACGTTTACCATTAAAGTGATAAGCACTAATGGAAAACAAACAGAGAAGATGAAACTCAATCAAAATTCGAAATATTACGAGCCTGGTAGCGTACACACGGTTGTTTTACCTGGCGAGGTTGTTGGCAAACCGGATGCTGTTGAGATTACGTGGGAATATCAAACTTCAATGTTCAATCCTTTAACTTGGAGATTTCTACATACACCTCGTGCTTATATCGATTCATTGACGATCGATAGTCTCGAATTTAATAACAGGTATAAACTTTATTGAAATATTTTCAATTAATTTTACGATCAATAGTTTTTTTCTTTTTTTTTTTTTCTTTTTTATATTATTATTTCTTCCAAGTTTACAATCAAATTTATTTCAATATTGTGTATAAAATAATTACACGATATAAAAAAAATATTCTACAATATAATACTCGGTAGGAAAAATGTTATTTTTAAAAAGAAATATAATTAATCGTAAGCATTATATTTTAAGCCTCGTCGGTAATTTAATTAAATATATTTTTTTATACATTTCCCTTTTTTTCTTTTTGTTTTTTAGTATCACAGTTTGTCCGGATAAAACGAAAACGCTCTTAGCTAACGAATCGAAGCTATTAACGACCAAAAATTGTGGCAACACCAACACCAATACGGTTTCCACGTGAACAATTTCTTCAATATTACATATGAATTTATAGGCAAATAAATAAACAAATAAGAAAATTAGAATGACAATAAGATGAATAATCAACTTTCGTATTCGTTCGATTAGAATTCATTCTCGCCAAGTTTAATTTATTTCTCGAATATATTATCTATATATCTATATGCTGTCAAAGAACCCTCATCATTTTATTTTTTAGGTATCATCTCATTCTTTTTCTTCTTCTTCTTCTTCCTCCTCATTTCTCTTTTAATTTCTATAAATATATTATGATTTGTGTGTATATAAGAGGTGTTTCATTTTTATAAACGAGATCAAATAATAAATAATTAAAATAATATATAGAAAAATATAAAAAATTGTGTAAATAGTTTATTAAATAAAAAAGAAAAAATGATTATATTGTTAAAAAGTACAAAAAATAATAATAATAAATGACTGATTACTTATTTTATTCTTCATAGAAACGTGGGCTGGCTGTATGTTTATTTAATTATGCGCAACAATTTGTATTTTCCTTTATTAAAATGTAACGAAACTACTAACGTTATTTAACAATAATCCATTCATTTATTATTTTGTAATGGAACATTTTAAAAAAAAAAAAACCCTATGTATTAAATACATTTATAATCTTATTGTTATCATAGAATTTGTTATTACTTTTTAAAATGGAATCAAATTGAGACACTCTGTATAAAATTATATTTTCTATCAAGTAGTTATAACAAAGTTAGTTTCGCTGAATGATCGGTGGGACAAAACTCAAATGCATAAATCCAATCCTTTCACTGTTATTATGCACATGTGTATCTTTCACCTTGGCAATCGCTTTCATGCGTGACCGGTAAATCGAAGACTATTAATCCAATCATTTGCGATCATGACTCTCTTCATACTTTTTCTTTTCTCCCCCTTTCTCTCTCTCTCTCTCTCTCTCTCTCTCTCTCTCTTTATTTTTCTCCCTCCATTATAAATGAAAAGAAGAGAAACTTACGAAACATTTAATTAAACATTCCTCAGTAATGTAAATAATAAATAAAACTAATCGTAAAGAATGTTAACATATGATTGCGGATTATTTCTCAACGATCGGTTTTTTTCAAAACGATTAACACATACTTTGGACGAGTAAAAACAAATAAAAAATTGTTCGGGAATCGAAGGACGTTTGAATTATCACTCGAAATGATCCTAACAGAAAGACAAATATATATCTCATACTTATTAGTTATTTTTTATTATATAGTATATGGTTAATAATTTAGCATATTTATGCGTATATATGTCGATAATGAAAATTATTCATTTTTTATCATTTTTATTTGAACTTCTTTCTTCAGACAATAGAAATTAACGTGACGATTGTTTTTTAATTTGACGAATTAATGTTCAATTTATTAATCTTATTTTTTCTTCTTTTTAAATATAATTACATACACACACACTGATATTATATAATAAGATTTGTACTTATATAAGAAAGAATCTGTCTCGACACTGACCGATAAACTAGATCGTGAAAAAAAAAAAAAACATACGGCATTTGTGCGAGGTGACAAAAAAAAAATTAAAAAAAAAAAAAAATAATAAAAAGACAGACAGCAAAAATGGGAGAAAAATAAAATTAAATAAACAAGAAACTATTACGACTGTACCAGGACTGGTATGTAAATCGATCGAATACCCTTCTAATAATAAGAATAATAATAATCGATGAATAGAAAATATCTAAATTATGATAAGACAAGTCGAACAGTTTGTATTTTTTGGGGATTTTTTTTTTTATTATTAAAAAAATTAACAAACACTCATTTATGTAAAACGGTTTATAATTGATATTCATACTTGGTTAAATAAATAGACAAATGGTAAACGTATGGAAAGTATATATTAAAAAATAACCTTGGATTTTGTTTCTATTAAAAAATGTATATCGAAAAAAATTGTTGTTAATGTTGGATTGTATTAATTAATAATTACGTCAGTTTAAGATTATTGTAAGTATTTTGTTTTATACGTAAAAAAAGAAAAAAAGCGGTTGATAATTGATATTGATTTTGTGGGGGGATCGTGCTAGTAAATAATTAAACAATATTTAATCTAATTAAACAACATTTATGTCGTTTCATCATAAATTCAAGTTATTTTTTCTTTACAAAATTTACTATATATATATATATATATATATAAATAAACTATTCAATACTACGTTTTATGTTAGAACTCGTTAATAAAGAAATAATAAATAGTTATGTATAACATTTCAATTTTGATTATATTACAATACATGCATGGATATAAAGAAAAGAAAAAAGGCAAGAAAAAAGGCAACAGTTCATATTAAATGTTAATTTTGGATCGTGTGTGTCAATGGATAAATAATAATAATATATCATTTATAACGATGAAATGTTTAAATGAAATTTTAATTGATAATATGTTATATAAATATAATATAAGCAAATGAAAACTTGTAACTAGAAGCGATATTTATATTGGATTAACGTCAGCCGATGAGGCAGATAGAAATGGGTGCTATCTAACAACCTATCAACCAATCTACCTACCTACCAACCTACCTACCTACCTACCTACCTACCTGGAAACTAACAACAGTGTGGTGGGCAAAATATTCCGGAGCAAGTGGAATCCGTTGGTTGAACATTCGACGTGCAGTCGAGTATCGGCCTCTCACCGTGCGAAACGTTTCCGTCTCTTTAGCGTTCTCAAAGCCCGGCCACGTTTTCTTTCGCCTCGGATCGGTTTGTGCTTCTCGAATAGAGGAAGACAAGAATTTTTCTCTTTTTTTTTTTCTATTACACGCTATTCGAGAAAATAATAATACCGAATTATAAAAGAGAGAGAGAGAGAGAAAGAAAGAGATTAAAATTAGACAAACAAATCATCGAATATAAATCGAGTAAATAATTATCGATAGAAGGAATCTAATTTCTTTTTTTTGTATTATTATTATCATCATTCAATTCTATTCGATAATGTTATATTTTAATCGATATATTAATTACGTGGCAATATTATAAATTCGTTTCGAGATAAATATTTCAATTGAAATAAATAAATTGACGATACAAGGTAACTTTATTTTTTTCCGGCCCGGTTTATTTGTATCGTAGAATTATTTTTTTTTGTTTTCTCTCCCTCCAAAAAAGTTAAACGCGTTTGTTGTGATTACACGATGGATCGATGAAGAGAGAAAATAATATAACAAAAGGGAGCACAGCAGTGTGATATGAAGGAACGTTTTCGAAAATGTGAGTGAGTAGTGGATCTATAATCTGTTTCGGGGAAAAAAAAAAGAAAAAAAAAAAAGATATACAAACAACACCGATATTTTGTTACACTTAATTTTTCATTTTCTATTAACTTTTCTTTCTTTTTCTTTCTCCCGTTTTCTAATATTCCTCTAACAAATTGTTTTATTGATATTAAACTTATAGGAGTTAAAGGAGTGTAGAAAATCGATGAGGTAATCGATAGTCGAACATTTCTCTCTCTCTCTTTCTCTTTCTTTCTTTTCCTCTATATGTGGTAACTGTAATACTATAGTCCAAATTTTATAACCATACAAACATTCCTATTTATATTTCTTATTTTTTTCTTTTCTTTTTTTTTCTTTTTTTCTTTTTTCTTTTTTTTTTTTTTTTATCTTCTCATAATTCCCATCACGTTTCACGCGTAAGATTTCTCATTGGAATTTCTTATACGATTGCGTTTGACTCGTCTTTTTCTCTCTTTAACTTCATTTCACTCGTTGAAACAACAAACAGATGCACGTGTTCATTTGTTGCAATTAATTTTCCTATAATCAATCAAACGAAAAATATTTTTCATTTCTTTTAAAAATATTAATATCACATTTAAGAATGGTTTATATATATATATATATTTATAAAGATGTGTGTGTATATATACAAACATACGTAACGTAACATGTATGTATACATGCGTGTATGTGTTTGTATATAACGTTATAGGCTAGTACGCGAACTTTCTCCATGGACAAGCAACTTGAATCCTACGTAGGCGTACAACGTACACGCTTTTACATTTATATCGAATAACTTTTCCAAGTTATATTCGTTAGAGAATAAGTTTATTTTTCTTTTTTTTATCGAATATAAATCAAAATATAAAATCTAATTATAAATATTTTTTAAATGCAATTTATATTTATTCTCACAATGTGATACGCGTTTTTTACGGGTCAATCGTTAATCTAATTTATCAGCGTTGAAATTATTTGCAATTTTATTATTACATATGTGTATGATTTTATTATTTTCATTTTGTTCATTTTAATGTTCTTGATATATCCAAATAATTAATATTATTTATAGACATATAACAGTAGACGTTTTAATACGTGTGTACGTTTTTAACGTGTATGCGTTTTAACAGAGAGAAATATATATATAAACGGTATACACACAAAGTCAAACGATTCGAATTGTAGGTACCTATAATCGAAGAAAAATATCGTAGATATTTATTTCCGAGTACTCACGAACTAGGAAGCAACTTTTATATCGGCGAGCAACACGCGAGACGACTCCACAAACTGACTCGTTAAGTGCAAATCGTTTTTCCTTCCTTCCTTCCTTTCTTTCTTCATCTTTTATCGATTGTTCTTGAAAATAAAAAGAAAGAAATAGAAAAAAAAAAAAAAAGAAAAAAAACAAAAAGAATAAAAAGAAACGATTCGTACGAATCGAGAATAAATAAATATTATCTCTCGATCCCCTTTGTTTCTTTTTTATTCATTATTATAACTTTTTTTTTTATTATTAATTTTATTTATTATTAATTATTACATATGTTAATACTAATATTATGTACGTTATGTACAAAAGATATTATTTTGTATTATTTCAATAATTATTCTTTCGATATTTATGATTTTTTTTCTATCTTTTTTTTTTCTTTTCGTTTAATAATTTGTTAGAATAAATGATAATATTTGATAGATTCTATTAAATGAAATTATTTTATCAGAGACGATCGGATATGATAAATGATTATTTCAATAAAAAATAAAAATAACAAAGAAAAGAAAAAAAGTATTTAAATCGTATGAATAATTAATAATATTTTTTACTAATTCGTTCTCAATTATTTAATGATATACGACATATAAATTATGCACATTATACAAAATACGATTTTCCTTATCTTTATTTTTTTTTTCTTAGGATAAGAATTATTTTTTTAAACAAAAAAATACTTAACCATTAATATAATGAATGTGTAAAATCACATAAATCATAGATATACGAATAAAGGTTATTCGTACAACACATATATATATATATATTCGACTTATTTAAGATAATAATAAAAAATGAAATTATCTTGTAATAAAAGGAAAAAATAAAAGAAACAAAATGATTAATAAGTATACAAATTGATATACAAATGTAAAGATTAATCGTATCTTATGCAACCATCGAATGAGAGTCGATCGTGTGTACTTCCGTAAGAAAACATAGTAGTTTCCCTCTTAAATTGTACGTGATCACATTCACACACAGACACACACACAAACACTTCCACACGTATATACAATCTTACTTACATATATATATACACATACAGATACATATTAATAAGAAAACCCTGAAAAGTTCGTAATAATAGTTGAAAGGAAGACGTGAGCACGATTTAAACCTTTCACAAAGTCACGTTACATAGAACCATAGAATTTCTTCGGACATTAATCCTAAGGTTGAGTCTCTTCAATGATCATTTCTGATGATCTTTAAGAAAGAAAACAAATGCATTGAGTAGAACGTCGGTAAGATGTTTTCAACGTCAGTAATTTCATTTCCTTCGAGAAACGTCGGAGGATCGTAAGACGTCGAGAAAGCGTGACGAAAGGGTCAAGGTCATATCGAATCGGAAGGTCGTGTTGGTATATCATACGTGTGGGTGCATCTGTGTGTGTGTGTATATTTCTCTCTATATAAAAGATATTTATAATAATATTTTAACCGCAAAATGTGGTTTGAAAGATTTAAAATATTCACACACGGACACACAGATACATACATACGTACGTGAATGCATGCGTGTCCGCGGATGGATAAAAGAGATTCGTAATAGGATTGAATAGTTAACATTTTATTTTTGTGTGTGTTATGTCGATGATTTTAATTGAATTCAAGAATTTATTTGTAAATTATTTCAATAATTATTTATATTTTTTAGATTAATTCAATTGGAATAGAAATGAAAAAGTCATTTCGTTTGTATCATAATTTATTGATTTTTTATTTTATTGTTATATAAATCAACAAATTAGATTTTTTATAAGGAAATTAATATACCAGGAAAATAGTAATTCATTACAATGAACATAATATAATCGTTCTTTTCAATAAAAAAAAGAACATAATAAAAATACGAAGAAAAAATTTATTTATACATAACGTACGATACGATGATTGAAAAAAAAAAAAATTACGCGCGAGAGATTTAAATTATTAATCATTTTTCAAAGACACTAATTTATGATAAATAAAATCAGCAATAAACGAAATTAATTGGTTATTATCATTCGTTTTAAAATTCACTTATTAATTAGTTAATTAATTATTGTACACATACGAGTTATAATTTATTATCTATCTAATAATAAATTTGTAACAATAAGGAAAATCTTTCAAACTTTATTATAATTCATATAAACAATAATATAATATATAAAATGAATAAAAAAAAAAATGAAAAAAAGAAGAATAATCATTTTACAATAAATATACATTTCTCAAGATGGTAATATTATTAAATTATTATGGTACGTACACGAGTAATGATTTGTTACCTATTCGATAAGATTTAAACGATAATACGAAAGATCAAATTTAATTACAATGAAATAAACAAATGAAAGAAAAATAATACAAATTTCCAAGTTAAACGAAGCGCGCGAAACGGAAGGATTTTCTTAGACCTTTGTATGCTAGCTCAGAAACAACAACATTACGTAGAAAATTTCAAAGTGCAACCACTTTCGCAGCAACGAAGTCGCATCTGCATCTATGGTTCGCCATCATGCCAACACGCCATTTCCGCATTGGTTGGCTCGTTAAATTGAAAACGTGCTTGTTAACCGTGATTAGTAGGGGGGAAAATTAAGTGATTAAATCGTTAACTTAATTAACGTTACTTTTATAAAACAATATATAATAGAGAAGATGAAGAAGAAGAAAAAAAAGAAACAAAAGAGAAGAATAAAAAACTAGGTAAAAAAAGGGGTGGGAAGAGTAGAGGGCGGCCGGGGGGTGGTGGGATCTCTTCTTGGAAATGTATGCAAAAATTTAAATCATCATTGCGAATGATCGTCTTTAGATAACATTGTCGACTGACTCGTTCCCCCACCCAAACACGCCCCACCCCACCCCCACCCCGCCCATTAAACATATTTTACTCGTTGTAATTTACAATTAAATTGTGAATAGATTTTGTCGAGAGAAATTTTATTTCTCTTTCCATTTTTTTATTTTTTCTCTCATAAATATCACAAATGTGTGGCTTAATTTGAATTAAATGCGATACGTGTTTTATTAAAATATATTATTAAACGATATGGTGTAATAATTTAGATACATTTTATTTATGACAAGACAGGATTAACATAAACAACTACTTGATGTATATTAAAATATTATTACAAATTTATACAGTGTATAGCGTCGAAAGTTCTTTAAATAATTTTTAATAATAAATTAATATACTTTTTTTTTTGTGTTGAACATTTTATATATAATTAAATTGGATTTATTATTAACATATACAAGACTCTTACGAATTAAAATAAACATTTTCGCACAAACGTTTCAAAATATCATATAAGAACTTATGATATATCCTGTGTAACAAAAGAAATTATAAAAAAATATCATTTAGTATTGATTTTGACAATAATACAATTGTAATTTTGTTATCGTGTGTTTGAGATTAATTTAAATATTTTAATATGTTCGATATATTAAATTTGATTCCAAACTTAGGATGACTTTTTAAATTTTAAATAAATCGATAAAAAATGAATGATTATCGATCGGAAGAATTTTGTATTATTATTATTATTATTATTATTATATCGAATATTAGTTTGCAAAGGAGAATAACGACAATGACGACGAGAAAGCGCCAACATTCTTTCGAACTGATTCGATGACAAACACAAGGAGAACGTTACCTCCTTGGTTGTGTATGTAACACACATAGCGCTCTCAAGTTTTTATGGCTTATTTATTTTGACTTGGAACACCTGCCTTCTTCCTTTCTCTCTCTCTCTCTCTCTCTCTCTCTCTCTCTCTCTCTTCTTCTTCTTTTTTTTTATCTTGGCATTACGATATATAAAAATATGTACGTACATCGACAGAAAATACCATATATATTAATAAAATGGTAATTAATTAATTTCATTTCTCACATTTTTCTGACATAAAACTATTATTAATTAATTTATTATTAGCATAGACAAGATTATTTAAAAATAAAAACATAACGTATAATTTATCAGAGATACAAAGTATTTCCTGTTTTTATTTCCATTTAATTTGTCAATCAAAATATTCTATTATTAAAATTAACATAATTTTTATGTAATACAAAAAAAATATATTAAATTCTTAATTTGATCGAGATCAAATTTATTGAAATATTCGTTCAAAGTATCATCTCAGTTTCTTTTTTTATAAATGAAACTTCCATTGGTGTATAAAAAACGTGGTTACGTCATAAAATAATTAACAACATTTTCTAAGTATTATTTATATAATTACTACTCGACCTAAATGCATAGTACAATTCGTAGACTTTACTCACACATATACTTATATGCATTATTATCAACACATTTAAAAGTTTCACGAAAGGGATTTCTAAGAAGTAATGGGTTTGTCGGTCATCGAGACATTCTATGGTGAATAGGTTTACTTTTTCTTATGCAATCTTTCGTATACAATACATTTCTACGAAAATACATCTCTCTCTCTCTCTCTCTCTCTCTCTCTCTCTTTCTTTTTCTATTTCTTGTTCTTTTTTCTATTCAGAGTAGTGACATATAATACATACAATACGACATATTATCTCGTAAGAATGATCTGTATTTGTATGCAAGCGAGTAATGTTGTGCATGTGCAATAAATTACGTTGACAGTCTATACACACACACACAAATATATATACATATATATATACATAAGTATATATTTGTATTGCAGGTTAAAACCACCTAGATTTACTGTACACCTTTCGAGTTCTGTTATGTCTGACATATAGGTCAGTGTAAAGGCCGGCCACGTTCGAAATTCACTATTGCGGCATTAGTATACTCTCTCTCTCTCTCTCTTTCTTTCTATTATTATTATTATCTTTCCCCCTCTCTCTCTCTCTTTTTATCTTTTAAATTGTTTCTTTCTTCATTTCTTTCTTTCATTATTAATTTGTCAATGATTTAACCATTGGGTTGAACCACTTCAACGATTTTGAAGTGAAATTGAAAATGATAGCAATCTTTGACTATATCAACAAATCATTGGATAAATTTAGTAATATTGTTTTCAAAGTCAAATCCTTTATCGTTATTAGAGACCATTCAACTTAAATGAATAAATTCCATCGTAATATGGGTCTATAAATGATTACTGCAATTTTATTTAATAATGTCTTCTTAGTGAGATATATTTTACTAACGCGGGGAGTATAATATTACTTTGGTATGTAACTACGTTTTGCGAGAAAACGAGTTAACTCGGTCGAATCATTAAAATTCCGATTTCTTTGAAAAATCCTTCACCATTTACAGTTAACTTTCAATTAACTTTTAAACGTAAAGTATTTATTTTAACTGGTTCTTATATTGTAGTTTTCTTTTTTTTTTGTTTCTTTTGCTTTCTTTCATCTAGCTATTATATATATATATATATATCTTTTTTTATCTTTTCGAAAGCGAACGTTCATTTTTTAATTGATGATATCGTATGATATTTATTTCGAAAATTAAATACTTTTATTTCATGAATATAATACGACACGTGTATTTCATTTAATATTTATTATTGATTTATTTCTAAAAACAAAAAAAAAAAAAACAATCATATTTGTGTCTCTGTTAAAAAC
>NW_014569593.1:53488-63751 GCF_001313835.1 Polistes canadensis
AAAAAAAAAAAAAAAAAAGAAAAAAATTAACTAACTAACTAACTTCGAAAGAAACATCATCATCATATAAGTTAGATAAATGATCAAAGGCATTACGTTGGAACGTTATACGTAGGAAAAAAAAACAAAATCTATCGTTGAGTGTAGTGTAAGACGACGACAACGAATAAGACGATTCGATATATATTTTGTTTCTTTTATGGTGAGAGTGTAAACGTAACTCGAGCTGTTTGTGGGGGCGGGGGGAGGGGGGATCAATCCAGGTGAAATTTATTTTCTTCGGTCTTACGAATTTGTTGCCAGTCTTTTGACCTTACGTAATCTTCAGAACAGGGAGAACGTAGAAACGGAGAATGAATAAGAGAGATAGAGAAAGAAAATGAAAGAGAGAAAGGTACATTTTTACGTCATTTATTCGTTATAATACTTCTCTTCGAGGTAAAAAGAAAAAAAAAAATATTTCCTTCACTCTTCCAACTAACTCTCACTTTCTTTTCATGTTTGACTGACCTCTTGAAACATTGGATTAGGTCATGACGATGACATTCGGCAAAGAGAAGATGTTAGATTATTTTTATTTTTTATTAAAAAACAAAATGAAAGATCAAGGCCACGTTGAAAATTAAACAAAAAAAATAACAAATAACAAATTTGTTCGTTTCCATCGAAAATAAAAACTTTTCTTTCTATATATAAATAGTATTTTATAAAATTATATTATATCGCGTTCTCGCGAGAGTAAATTCATAAAACTATTTTTAAACGTATCGAATTTCTCCTTTATTTTTGTTTAACTCATCTTCAATAAATGAACAAACTAATATCACGTTTTTGCTTTTAATTACTCTGTAATGTGTAATCTTTGAAACGCAAGCAAGAGTATTACCAGATCTGTGTATTATTACCAAATGTTATGCGATCCTAAATGTTGTTTATCAAGAAAATATGAGGAAACTTTTTAATCAATCCAATATTACTTAACAAAATTTCTATATATCTTTTTTCTCTCTCTCTCTCTCTCTTTCTCTCTCTCTCTCTCTCTCTCTTTTTTACGTAATCTCTTGAAACATTGGATTAAATCACGATAATGATTTAATACTGGTTTTTAATCGCTTATTATTTCAAAATAAATCAAATTCTTTACAAGGCCATTTTATTAATAAAATATAGAAAAGAAAAAAAATATAGAAATTGAAATTAGAATTTTAATTATTATTTCTTGAATTAGAAATCATTTTGTGTTAGATGTACCTTTCACATACGAGTTTATTGATACTACATTTATATATATATAGAAAGAGAAAGAAAGGTATACTTACGTCACTGTCGTCAATTTTTCTCTCTCTCTCTCTCTCTCTCTCTCTCTCCCTATTTTTCTCCCTTTCATTCTAATCTGATCTATCAGAAGATTGGATTAGATCATGATAATGATCCTTCACTGATCTAATTTAATTCTATTTAAAAAAACGTAGAAAAAGATCAAGGCCAATAGAAAAGTTGGTAAATATAATCGGAAGGAATTAGAAAATAAATTCGAAATTAATTCGTATTTCCTGGATTAGAAATCGTCTTAGAATAAATGAAGTTTTAACTTTCAAATACTATTACTACTACTACTACTAATACTACTATCGCTAGTACTATTACTATTACTTTTATACAGGATGTTTCAAAAATTAATAATTCGATATTTTCTTCTACTTTATTTCTTGCCACCCCGATAGATGAGAAACAAATAAATATTCGGAAAAAATCAACACATCCTGTATTATATGGGCAAGAAAAAAAAAAAATAAATAAATAAAAGGAAACGTTGTGTTGCGTGTGATTAAAATTAAATATGTTATTTGTTATCTTTCTTATTCATTTATTTTTGAATGATCTTATATTTATACGAAGAAAAAAGAGAAAGATAGAAATAAATGTAATATAAATAGAAGAAAAAAGAAAGAGAGAGAGAGAGAGAGAGAGAGAGAGATCAATTGAAAGAATATTGTCGCTGGGAAATAAACGTAGACCTGTCAAAAGAGTAAAGGCAAAAGAATAAATTGATATTTACTCGTGAACACGCGAGAAAATCTACTTCCCCTGTAATTCGCTTTCTACAGTAATATCGAGAAAATAAAGAGAGGGAAGGGTGATGATTAATAAATTAGTATGTTCCAAGATTACCAGTAATTTAAAAAGAATCATAGAATATTTCCGCTTGCTATGATCAAAAGAATAAAAAGAGAGAAAGAGAAACAGAAAATTAGTAGAAAGATTAAAATATTTATAGTATACTTATTATATATATATATTTTTTTTTTTTTAATATGCGTATATATGAATATATCACGGTACGATAAACACGATCATATAACTTCCTGCACAATTATTCACGCTAACAGACAACGAACGACACGTTGAATAAAACTAATTCGTTTATTATTATGCGAGCACACCATCATTTCCTGAAATTCGTGTTACATCCCTAACGAAAAGATAAAATATAAAAGTAAATCATTGTAATTCGCGTGTTTGTTTGACCCTATTTGAATTATTGTTATTAAGTAATGTTAGATACTTATAATAAATATATATATATAATTTAAAAATAATATAATAATAGATATTAAAAGGTATATTTACAGAAACAAATTAATGTTTCTTTTAGAAAGGTCTTGTAACATATTTCTTTGTTTTCTTTTTCTTCTACATTTATTAATTTAAATCGATAAAAATTATAAAAAAGATCCTTTAATTATTCTCAATGAATATATCGAGATGAGACGTAACCATCGTTTACGTAATTGTATTCACTTTCAAAAGTCCTATTCCCGAGTGTATTTAACGTAATGCAAGTAACTTTTCCTAACTTATGCGAATATCTCTTTATCTAGTTCATCGAACACGATAATCTCGAGCACGATGATCATAATCGTTTCCTTCCTGAATTGTTAAAAGAAGTCCAATCTTGTATTTTCTATTCTGTTACTCTTCTTTCTTTTTATTTTACTTTTAGAAAAATAATGATTACGAATATAAAATACATACGTAATACACGATAAATATATTTTATTATATTGTATATTTAATAATTATAATCTTATATAAATTTGTTTACATTTACATCGATACTTTTTAAACAAATTTAATATTTCATTGAATAAAATAATCATACATCTGTTATTGTTAGAAATAATTTACATTATATATACATATATATATATATATTTTTGATTACTTTGTTTTATTTTTTTGTCAGACAACGATCGAATTTCTTGACGAGATAAACTAATGCCAATATTTTTGGATGCAATTAATTGCCACAACCTAATATATTATATAATATTATACAATAATTATATATGAAAGTGAATCGAATGAAGAAATGAAAAAATTAAATCAATTAATTTCTCATAAATTTTATTTAATTGAACATTTTTTTGTATCTATGCCGTAATAATGCGTAACCATTTAAAAAAAATAATTCATACGTACAAATATACATATATATATATATTTTACTTATATCACTTTCATAATTATCTGATTCTTACACTCGACAATCTTAATATAAAAAAATCACTTAAATTTTACATGATTAAAAACATACCATCGAAACTAGGATCAATCCTAATTTCCCATAGAAAAAAAACTCGATTATCATACTATATAGATTTTTCTTCTCATATCATAAATCACATTGAATTTTTATTATCGATCAATGAAAATCATTGAAAATAATCGTCTCTCACAATCAGAGATAGAAATAAAGAAAAAAATATATACCACGTTTTATCATATTCTCGAGACTGCCTACTTTTCCCATGTGTATCGTTTAGACGACTTTCTTCTCTCCGACTAACGCATACCACCATATATATATATATATATATACATACCTCTTTCTTTAAAATAATAAAAAGAAAACAAACCAAAACAAAAGAAAAAAAATTGAAAAAAAAGATATGTCATCTTACTGCAAAAATTTCAAACGTAAAAAAACAAACCACGAGAGAGACAGAGAGAGAGAGAGAGAGAGAAGGAAAAAAAAATAGAAAAAGAAGAAAAAAAAAGAAAAAGAGAAAAGAGTAGAAGCAAGGACGTGTTGGAGAATCGAGTGAAAGAGAAAAGAAAATAAATGCTGAAGCCAGAAGGGCAGAGTGGTGAAGGGGCCAGTGAGAAGGGTGGAAACAGGAAGCGATACAACATTGCCGGAGGGAAGGACGTCGAATCTGGGCCACACTATAATAAATATATATACACATACAAAATACATATGCATATACGTATATGTATCTCTCTTTCTCTCTCTCTCTCTCTCTCTCTCTCTCTCTCTCTCTCTCTGTCTGTATCTTTCTGTCATCTTCTTTTACATATCTTTTATCTTTCTTTCTCCTGTAAGAAATTTTGTTTTGTGTTACGTTGTTACCGGGTTACTTTGGCGCCGCATTTTACACTCTTACTTTCGAAATAATGATTATTTAATACCCGAATACTACTCTCCTTCTTACCAGGCCCTACCTATTCCCCCTGGCCCCATCCCTCCCCCTCCTCATACACATTCCTTCTACTCTCTCTCCTCACCATCATTTATTCAAGTGAAATGCACGATCCCGATTCAGGACCGGTTTCTTATTTTTCTCAAGAGATTTCGTGACCAATTTTTAATCATCTATCTCTCTTTCTCTCTCTCTCTCTCTCTCTGCCTCTCACTCTCTTTCTTTCTTTTATTTCTTTGTTTATTGTTGTTCATTTTTTTATATTTGTTTACTCTCCTTTTTCCTCATTCTTGTTTGTTTTGTTATTTATTTAAGGGTTAACCTTTTTCTTTCTTCTTCTTCTTCTTCTTCTTCTTCTTCTTTATTTTATTTTATTCTCGTTTAATTTGATTGATAATTATCGATTTATTTTCACGGAATTATATGTTAATTTATTTGTTTTAATTTTTTCTTTCTTCTGCTCATACGTTTCCTTTTATTATAATTTTTTATTGAAACTGTTCGCGTTTGAATCGGAATTATTTTGTTTCTTCTTTAATTTTAATGATCTCGCGAGACACACTTTCGAAAGGATTCCCTTTGAACGGAGGGGGGAGAATCTCTTTTTGTTTTTTGTTATTTTTTTTTTTCTCTGTAAAGTAAAGGAGTCGCTGGTCTCCTTTGTGAATATATGAGAGAAAGGAATGGCTCTTGTTTTGCAGGATTTTAATAGTTTCATAAGCGTTTCCTTCTGTAATAAAATTAGAAATTGTATCTAGATTTTTACGACGTGGGAAGAGAAGCGAATTGGAATGAGGGGAAAAATTGTTATTGCTGGAAAAAAATCGAATTATTTTTCTCGTTCTTCTACTTTTTCCTTGAATCGCTATAAGATATTATAACTTTTATGATAGAGACGAATAAAAAGTAATAAAATATGAGAAGAAAAAAACGAGACATATCATTTTTAAAAAGAGAAAATAAATAATTTATTAATAAATAAGTATCGTAGGGAAATTGGATATTACAAAGAAATAGAACTTATAATAGTTTTGATTAATTGGACGTTTCGTCCCTTTATTGGGACTTCCTCAGCAAGACGCTGAACTTTTTAGAGATTAAGTTGCGTCCCCAATAAAGAGACGAAACGTCCAATTAATCAAAATTAAGTTCTAGTTCTTTTTAATGTCCAATTTCCCTACGATACTTATTTATTAATAATTTTATTTTTGGACGAGAGAAATAACTAAATAAATATTATTTTTTCAACAAATATATATATATATATATGGTGGGTGTCGGAACAAATCGCAGTTTAATTTTAACTTGTAGAAAATGTATACTAATAGTGAAAAGGTTGATACGTTGCTAATATTTGGCGAATGTAAAAGGAATACACGTGAAGCAGCAAATCTGTATGCTGCAAAGTAGTAAAAAAAAAAAAAAAAAGATCGAATTTAATTTGAATCATTTATTGCAGGATGAGGAGGAGCGATACGAGTAAATACGAGGTCAGTGAGGTCGCAGGAGTAATCATTTTGCTCCTGGTCGCATTGACTCCTGTTCTTTGCTCCGCCGGAATTTTGGATCCCTTTCAATGGGCAAGAAGCGATCGAATCGAAGTGAACATACCATGGTTACCATGTAAGTACTAACTTCTTATACATCTCTATATATATATATTAAAATTCATTTAAATGTTAAATTATAATGTGAAGCAAAAGTTCGTGCGTTCATTGGATTGAAATTTTACTTTGAAACTGCATAATGGGATTGTTTATAGTTTGTTTTCTTTTTATAAAATTTATTTTGGAAATATTAATTGAAACACACGAACATTATGGTTCACCATAATCTAAATCAAAATAATATAAAATAAAAACAAAAGAAAATGATCGCGAACAAATTTGTATAAATATCGTGTGTGTTATCTTTAAAAAATATTCAAATATATATATATATCTCTACAGTCGAGAACGAAACAAGATGTTACGACGAGTTAGGCTGTTTGAACATAACAAGAAGTTGGTATCATTTAATGTATAGACCATTAAATGTATTTCCTTTACCAAGAGAAGTCATCAACACAAGCTTCATCCTTTACACCAATGACAATCCAACTGTAGTGAGTTATTTTTCAAATAGATTTCATTATAAACTATTATCAAAACCGATTAATTAGATGAAATGAATAATAATAAAATAATCGTTTAGGGTCACGTATTGACGGTAGCCAAGGACAAAACAATCAAATATTCTAACTTCAATCCTAAACGAAAGACTAAGTTTATAATTCATGGTTTTATTGATACACCACTTAGCAGTTGGGTAAAGGTGAGGCTTCATTTAATATATACCTATCGTGACATTGTTTAATTGAAAAAGAAAATCAACGAATTATATTGACATTATCTAGGAAATGAAAAACGAATTGTTAAAACACGGGGATTACAATGTAATTGTGGTGGATTGGGCTGGTGGTAGTCTACCTCTTTATACACAAGCTACAGCCAATACAAGATTAGTTGGCTTAGAAATAGCTCATCTGATCAAACACTTACAGGTGAAGAGAAACCTAATTATTCAATTTATATATTTATTCGTGACCGGGTAAAAGAATATTAATCCGAATTAATTGGTTTTATATTAACATAAGGAATCACTTATAACATTTATAATGCAATGTAATATCAGATATTAAATGTTGTGTACGTGAAAGTTGATAACATATGTATCTGTTACGCGTTATTGAACTTATAAAATATTCATATCACGAATTAAGAATAATAATATGTTAATTAATATATTAATGTTTATCCTTTATATTGATGTTTTTTTTTCTAAAAAAAATTGACTTATAATCTTTTACCCGTCTATTTGAAATAGCCAAAGTGATTGACACCGTTAATCGAGAAATTTGTTAGAGTTAATCACTTCGGATTTTAAAAAGATTATATAATGTATACTCGTAATGACACTTATGTTTTTATTGCAAAAAAAAAAAAAATACAGACCAATTATAGATTGGAACCAAACGATGTTCATCTGATAGGTCACAGTCTTGGTGCTCATACAGCCGGTTATGCTGGTGAAAAATTACGTGGTAACGTTGGCAGAATAACAGGCTTGGATCCAGCGGAACCATATTTTCAAGGAATGCCAAGTCACATTCGTTTGGATTATACTGATGCCCAATTGGTCGACGTAATTCATACGGATGGAAAGAGTATATTTTTCTTAGGTAGGCGAGACCAAAATTAAGAGAAAAATAAAACAAAATGAGGAAATGTATAGATTTTTGTAATATATATTTGAGCCCTTTTTACTTTTAAAAGTTAATTAACAACAACAACAACAACAAGAAAATTAAATTAATGTCTATCATTGACGAAGAAATTCCATCGATATATTTCGCATAATATATTATATCTTATCTTTTATCGTAAAATATATATATATATTAATAAGAGAAAATAAATTTTTTCCATTAAAAAGTCATTCTTATTATTTATTATAATAAATAAATATGACGAGTAATTAATTATTTACAAATAATCATTGAGAGATAGTTGAGACAATTAAATTGATTACAATTTTAATCGTCCTCTTTGAAATAAAATTTTATTGTACACGTAAAATTTATATCAGGTGTAGCAATTAATTACTTGTCTTTTAAACAAATTTAATTATTTATTTATAAAATAATTCATATACCTGTTGTTATTCTTCGAAAATAGTTTCTAATTATTTTCGATTACGCTTTTGACCCAATTGCTTTCAGGCAATTGTCGAATTTCTTGGGGGGAGGGAAAAAAAAATATGGCGATTTTGATGCAATGAATTTAATACCAAGGCATCATATTAATTGCTACAGTCCCTAATATATTATTATATTTTATAACAAATAATAATAAGATTGAAAGCAATTCAATTGTTAAGAAACTTTCCTTATTATCTAATATCAAATTAATGCGATACGGATAAATTTATTCGTATAATAATAATAATAATAATAATAATAATAATAATAATAATGACAAACAACATCGAAGCAATTAGCACAAATAAATGTGTTTTAATACTTGTAGTTGCATCTTCTTGAAAAAAAAATGAAATTTCACTTTTACGTGACATATATTTTATTGGAGAGAACATTATAAGAAAAAGAAAAGATACCTAAACATCATTTTTTAATATCTCTCATTATTATTATTTAAATATCATAGAAATGAAAATGTTAAATGAATAATATGAATTATTAATAATAATAATTTTAAATAACATCAAGATTACGCTTCGTATATATATATATATTTTCTTTTTCTTTTTGGGGTGGGGTGGGGGGGAGAAAGGGGGATTCATGAAATTTCTCCGATGATAGGCATTAATTGTATGAAGGATTAATTAAAAAAAATAAAAATATAAAAAAAAACAAAGAAATGAAAAATGATAATGAAAAATTAAATAAAGATATGATAAGAGCTTCCAGGTTATGGGATGAGTCAAGCATGTGGACACCTGGACTTTTATCCAAATAATGGAAAGGAACAACCAGGTTGTAC
This sequence comes from Polistes canadensis, assembly GCF_001313835.1. Lineage (NCBI taxonomy): Eukaryota > Metazoa > Arthropoda > Insecta > Hymenoptera > Vespidae > Polistes > Polistes canadensis. The sequence continues at coordinate 62,517 of NW_014569593.1, forward strand.
GGATTTGAGTGAGACAACACCATCTTTACCGTTGACTTTAATACGTGAAGGTTTTGATGAAGCATCACGTGTCCTGGTGGCTTGCAATCATATACGTGCCATAAAGCTCTTCACCGAGAGCATCAATTCGAAGTGTCAGTATATAGCTCATGAATGTTCGAGCTATAAGAGTTTCCTAAAGGGCGAGTGTTTTTCTTGCAAGGGAAACGATAGTTTAAACTGTGCGATCATGGGTTATCACGCTGATGCTAGTCCAGCTTTGTTAAGACGTAGAGCCACTAAACAAGATGTATCCTCGTTGCTAGGATCTAAATTTTTTTTTAACACTGGCAAAGAAGATCCTTATTGCAGTAAGTTAAATATATATATATATATATATCAAGTTTAATGATAAATTGTATTATAATTTGTTTTTCCTTGCTATTATTGCTCGTTATTCTTATTAATCTTTATAACATGTTCATCAATTTTTCAAGACATTTTTTATTCGATAAAAGTTAATCACTTGTAATATAACTATAATAAATATTTAATATATATATATATATGCGTTTGTGCTAACAAATCGAATAATTATTATTTAGGAAGACACTACAGGATAACGGTCAATCTAGCTAGACCACCCACTGCCGAAAGTTGGGTTCAAGGTTTTATGAAGGTAACTCTTCATGCTGACAACGGACTGATACGTAATATGGATCTCACACCTAGGTGATATTCTAATCCTGATCAATTTACATTTAGATAAACATACTAAACTGACCATTAATAATTAATTGATGATTGTTCTTTAAATTTCAGTGGTTATATGAGACTAGAACATGGCACGAGCGTACGAATGGTGATAGCTCATCCGTCAGGTTCAATTGGCAAGATCAGACGAGTAGAATTATCCTGGTCTTATGATATGGACGTGCTTCAACCGCGATCGCTATGCTTTTTTTGGTGTAACGATCGATTATACGTCAACAGTGTTAGCGTTGACGTAATGGAACTACCAGGAAGAGGGTGAGTCTCTTAATATTTTAGCTAACATTAATAACGAGTTAGTGTATACTAGTAACAATAGCAATAATATAATAATAATAATAATAATAATAATAATAATAATAATAATAATAATAATGATAACATTTAAAATTAATCAACAATTTAAAATGGAAATATATTATTATACTTTCAACGATTACGTTTAAGACTCTAATTTAAAGATATGTATTCAATAAACTGTCTCT
>NW_014569593.1:64562-87312 GCF_001313835.1 Polistes canadensis
ACGATTAGTACGTTCGATATATAGATAAATATATGATAAGAATATGCTCGGTGATAATGTATGTAATGTTTGTGCACGTGTTAATGAAGGATGATAATAATTTGTGTGCTGAATGATTCGATTTAAAGCTAATATATATATATATAATATATATTATAATATATATATATACCCTAAATGTAAAAAATAAAGGGTTAAGCGATAACGTCATCAATTACAGTACGAAGCAATTATTAATTTTCTTTTCTCTCTCTCTCTCTCTCTCTCTCTCTCTCTATTTTTTTTTATTTTTTTATTGTTGTTGCTGTATTGTAACTACGACTTAAGCTTAACTCTACTACTTTGTTCGTGTCGTTTTTTAATTTTCATTTGGTTTATTTTCTTTATACTTTTTTCTTCCCCCCTCCCCTTTTTTTGGTCTTTTTCTTTTTAATTATTGTTCTGTAACTATTATTCTCTCTGCGTAGACAAGTAACCAAGAAACTAGTAGCCATTATTATTCGCATAGGAACGTTAATTGTACGTGTTTATGTTTAATATGTGTGTGTGTGTCGGTGTGTTTATTTGTATATGTATGTGTGTGTGATATAATTGTTTTATAATTTAAATATCATATTTTTTTTTCTTTTTTTTATATTTTAATGAAACGCGTAAAGATTTAACTTGTACTCTTCAGGAACACATTGTACACAATGAGAGTGACCGTGTATGTAGTCAAATAAAAATAATAGTTGATCCGTGATTAGGTTTTTGGGCAGCTCTGTATAACATTTTTATATTTCTTATCTTTTTTCTCTCTCTCTTTCTTTTTTCTTTTTCACATTTTCTCTATCTTGCTTTCTCTCCCTTTCTCGCTCTCTCTCTCTCTCTCTCTCTCTCTCTCTCATTCTCTCTTTCTTTCTCATTTTCTCTCTCTCTCTCTCTCTCTCTCTCCCTCTTTCTCTCATTCAAAAACTGTGATAAGCGTAACGGTGCCTTTAAACATTTTTTCGCTACAATTACATTGATAAAGCTGAATTTGTTTAACAATGGATGATGACGATGGCGATGATGATGATGAATAACGATGACGTTTAATGACGATAATGAAAAATCAACAAAAAATAAAACATTAATGTATATATATATATATATATATATACACACATGTATCATCAGTTTTCAATCAGAATATGTTATCTATTGAATTTAGAAACGTCGTTTAAGATTTTCACGTTAAAAATTATTGAACGCATTGAAAAAGTTTTCAGAACTGATTGTGAGATGATTTCCATGTTATATATGTATATATATATTAAAAAAGGAAGAAACTATTTTGCGAAATGATGAAATAATAATACATCTATATATACGTATATGTACGTAAGTATGTTTAGGAAACTAAAAAAGAGGAAAATCAAAGAAACGCATCTGCGAGTACAACTTATTGATGTTTTACAATGTTTACTCTTTTGATAAACGTTGTACACGTCTCTCAATTCATCGCTTATACAAAAAAGACCATCGCGAAGAGTGCAGCTATACATGATAACACATGAAGATCTTGTATCTTACACGAGATTCAACAATGATCGAGTAAAAAAGCCCTCCGCTTGCTTGCTTGCTTTGCTCGGTAACAAGGGGATGATAAAATATATATGTATATATGTATATATGTGTATATATATATATATATATATTATTACAGAATATATTCGGATGAGAGTGGTACAACCGGGCAAAAAGGGGTGGTGATTTTAAGTGTAAAAATAACGTCGAAAAAAAGGAGTGAAATTTTTTTGTTCGTTTAAGGCCCCGTTCTCGAGCAAATTTTTATATTTAGAATCACCTCTCGCACGGTTGTATCACCCTACCGGATACACCTTGTACGCATATACATATACATGTATATATATAATATGTGTATGTATGTATATATATATATATATATATATATAATATAGACATACAATGTGATATATATATATATATATAGAGGGATCTACATAATATAATCTAATAATCTCTATCTTTATAACATAGAATCTGTATATAAATAATAAATAGAAAGTGAGAAAGGAGAATAGAATATGGCGTTATTAGCTTGGTAAAACTTCGAGTACTAAACTTACCAACACGAGAGAACATTCAAGGTATATTTTTTTTTTCTTTTCTTTTCTTGTTTTTTTTTCTTCTTCTTCTTCTTCTTCATCATCTTTTTAAAGTGACGAAAGATGAACAAACAAATAAACAAAAATATACGAACGTGTAGAGAACAGTGAGATAACTAACAACGGGTGTGAATATACAGCTGATTCATTTGGCATAATAGTCTAAAGTGTTCTTTACTAGCGTAATAGAATGGTCAGTGAAGACCATCGATCCAAGCAGTGTCTAACGACTCGATCAGAGTACGAACAAAAGCCATTTCCTTTCGTGCATTTTCTAATATAACACGAGGATCTTGTGATGTACACCGTAAAATGTTTGGTGCCATTACCATTGCAAGATTATTTGCATCCATTTTGGTACGTGCTACTACTTCAGGCCTTGCAAAGATCTGAAACGAAAAGATAAATATATTTATGTTATCTTTTTGTAGAAACTCATTTCGTAATTATTATTTATTATCTAACTTACCTGTAAGAATCGTATAAGGTCACACAAAACGCGTCGATTGAGATCAGGCAATCTATCAACGATAGCAGCTACGCTAGTTGCTGAAACTTGTGCATCGTCGTGACGCATCGATACGCACTCCGTATAAAAGGAGTCTGGTATCAAAGGTTCGTATAATTCGCGTACCCATAGCTTTAATAAGGAAGCAGGAGCATGTGCATCTTGAGAAGCTGCCAATATTGCGCCATCTTCAAATTTATCTAAGCAGGCCTTCAAAGCGCTCACTTCGTCGGCATCAGCGGATACCCGGAAAATACCTTCCGTTAATGTGCCACCACGTACCAATACTTGTCTTGTTAAAGTCGTTTGTATCCACGGTAATTCACGATGTGGAAAACGATCTCTTTGCAATGCCATTACTTCGGATAGGGTTGCACCAAACATTGATGCACGGAAAATTTGTATCTATTGTTTGAAATAAAATATAAATTATTGATAAAACCTTTTTAAATAAATTATTAAAACAGTTATTAAATAATTACCCTAGCTTGATCGATATCTTCAGTGGTAGCCTTGCGCGGCTGTCTTTTACCATGAGCACCAATTCGCTGAAGACGTTTACAGGCAACCGTTGCATAATGACTGACTTGTACATGAATTGGCCACTTAGCAACCTCTGGAAATTGGAAGTTTGGATCGCGGTGCCTATTCATGTATCCTTCGAGGTAAGGTTCAAAAGTAGCGCTAGGTGGTACAAACGCTAGACAAATAGCCATCAGTTCCCAGCCTCTACGAAGACTTTCTTTTCGAGGATTTTCTGTAGTCTGCCTACAGATTTGAACATACAGCTCATCGCGTAAAGGTGGTTTAGAAAATGCTGTATTTACGATGTCCATAGCAACTCCGTCTAACGTCATACCAACGTTTGCCTTACGATCACCCATATATACTTGAACCAATCGAAACAAATTGCATGCTTCTCTTTTCAATAATTTTTCACCATCAACAACAACCAACATAGGCTGGGGTATGGGATCCTTTGACCAACTGAGAATATCACGGACACTGAATTTCTTTCGAAACAATAATCTTAATCCTTTTGGTCTTCCGCAATTCAAATTAAGATTGTCTTGAGCATATTTTTCGATATCACCACCACTGGTACTATCATCACGACGTGCCTCGTCTAAATCAGTATTATCGTTTCCTGTACCTACACTTGGTATAGAAGTTAAAGTGGAAGATGGTAAAGATACTCGTCTAACACACGGAACAACGCTATCTTGTGTCTCTGTTTGCGTTACTATGGTTGGCGAAGCTGGTGGAGATGGTTGTGGCCTTGTTAATGTGTCGGCTGTATTATAATAAGTTGCTAAACCAGCGGTATCATAGTTACCTAGATCTGTAATCAAATAATACACAAAATTAATGTAAATTGTTTAATTATTGATAAAAACTAATATGTACATTAAATCAATGATAATATATTAACCAGCATAATGATCTTCGAGATATTCTTGGCTAGACGAGTCACCCTGATTACTTGCTGCTTCGTCATCGGCAAATTGATCATCAGAATCATCGTCAACTCTTCCTCCTATACCTCCACTTCGACCACCCTCTTCGTCTAAAGAATCATCACCCTCTTCTACTAACAATGGATCTCCAAACTTGTAACAACCTTTAGAAATAAACACATAAATACATCACATACGACTAATCATTAGGTAATACAAGAACCAAAATGTAATTACCTGATAATTTAGCTTGTTGAAGAATATAATGTTGAAGTGGTAACAAATGATCTGCATCTGATAAAAGATTTCCATAGAACGGGGATAACGGTGGACTCGGATTACCATTACTTCTCTTCTTCTTACTATCTTCCGTATCCAAATGTCCTTCGATATCTTCTCCTACAGCACTATTACTACTGCTGTTGCTACTGTTGCTACTACTAGTGTTACTACTAAGTCGCTGCCTAGATTGTTCATGACTTTGACTTATCAAATAACGCTCGTGCATGGCATCCTCGTCTCTATCTCTTCTTCTACTTTGCTGTTGTTGCTGCTGCTGCTGCTGTTGTTGTTGCTGCTGCTGTTGTTGCTGATGTAATTGTTGCAATTTTTGTTGTTGCACAAAACTATAACTACGAGCTAGAGGTTGCGATGTGCCTATAAATCAATCACAATCGACTCTTTAATATTTAAAAAGTTATATTTTAAAAGTAAACTTCTAAATTCATGTACTTACAATCAAGCGAATTATTGCACGCTGTGTTTCTTCTATATTCTTTTTCTCTATCACGATCCCGTTCTCTTTCTCTCTCAGATACTTCCATACTTCTCTGTTTGGCTACGTTAGCAATAATTCCTGTAGCTCTTACTAAACTCTTGGATGGATCATTTCTCTCTGCTAACATTGCTCCATACATGTCACGAACATTTGCTTCTGACAATGAAGCAGAACATCCATAATGTCTTTTACCTATACTACCTGTAGTATCTTGTTTATTCATATTCCGTGGATGCATGGAACTTGGATAAAAGGCAGAAGTATTAGATTTGTCTAAACTATTAACTCTTTCTCTTTGATGCATTTCCCAATCTCTTTCTCTAAGGAAACGGTTACTGCTTTCAATTAACGAACCATATTTTTCACCTTGGGATTTATAGCTATGACTTATTTGAACTTCTGGCGGACGATAGGGTGGCATTTCTTGCCTGAATACTCTTGATTCCATTAAAGAATCTCTATATGGAGAAGTACTTGGTTCAGGACCATAGGAACCCCTACTACTTTCTTTACCTACATTTTCAAATATATTTTTAAGTGTAATTGATTTTTTATTTTATTCCATTTAATAAGACAATCTTTATAAACCTTACCATTTTTGTTCTTTTCAAGATCCAAATTTCCTACTCTACCCTCGCGTTGTGCATCTGGGAAAGTCTTTTTCTTGAAGAGAGGAGTACTAGTTGAGAGAGACAATCCCAGTGGTGGTGGTTCACCCAATGATATAGACTTCTGATTTTTAACGTTTTCAAGTGTCCCACTTTTATGACATCTACCTTCTAATGTGCCACTATGCTGTCTAGGTGAAGACTGAGCATGTGTTGGAGGAGGTTGAACCGTAGTACGATGATGATGACGATGCGGAGAATCTAGCAATCGATACCCTGTTGATTCTAAAGAAGTGCGACTATGGGAGACAGAACTATCACTGGATCGACCAGAATCTTGAGAATGATTATGTTGTCGTCTAGTTGCTGGTACTTCGTGATGTCTATGGTGCCGATTATTATGATGATGATGATGGTGATGATGATGTCGTCTTGAAGAAGGAGATGGTGATGGTGGAGATGTCTGCATATCCACACCGATGCCAGATGTTCGAGATTTACTAGCACTACCCACTTGCTATCGAAATAAAAATACAAAATCAATATATGAAGAATATTAAGCAAATACCTTTGCACAGAAATATTAATCTTACCAGTGTAACAGATAAATTAGGATTGTCTTGATGATTAAAACGCATTGAACGACTAACAGGTGTTTGAGTCTGTGTAGATACAGATTCTTTCTTTCTAGGTTCTGCATTTTTGTGGATATCACTTCCACTACTACCAGCTGGCTCTGTGTTCTGCTTTAATGTCTACAAACATCAAATTCATACAAATTAAAAACTTGTAAAATAATGTAAAGTAATATCGAATGGATCAAATTTTTCACCTGCAGTTTTGCTAAGGGTATAATGTCGCAATCGGTTGGGCGATGCCAGACAGTTTTCTGAGATGTGGCATTATAGTAATAAAACCTTGACGTATTCTGATCAAATAATTCCCACCACTGATTATTATCTGTCTTCTTCCTATAAATTATTCGTAAACGTAAACTCTCTCTTTCTTTCTTTTTCACTTTCAAATAAAAAATATATAAAGATAGAAAAAATAATCACTTACACAGGTACACCAGGTGGTGGATCCCATACACATTCTCCGGTGGTAAGGTTGGCATACATATGCTCCTTCGTACGTGGTTCTATGATTTCGACCCATTCCATCCTACTGTAATTATTTGTAATTAAGATATCACATTTTAGATTTACAGATTGATCTATGTTAAAACGAATGTACGAGCCAAATAAATTATGAAATCATTTGCCGAAACAATTAACTCCATAAAACTAAGAGTAGAGAAAAATTAATAAAGTTACACACATTGTCATATCACTTATCATTCAACAGCCATAAGGAATTTTATTTAATAGTGTGAAGCTCGTTATTAAAAAAATTGATTACAAACGTGAAAATTTCAGCAAAAATTCAGCACTTTAACACCAAAATGTACGCAAAATATTGAAACTAAAGTTAATCTCTTTGACTTGTGAACGACTAGAATTAAACTAATTATAAATATAACGAAATGATTAAAATACACCAAACTGAAGCAAGTTAAAAAGTGAATACTTGGCAAAGCAAATATGAGAAAAACCACAAGCAAGATACATAATCTATTAGTCACTTAATTTCCAGGAATAAAAGCTACGATATAAAAATAGAAAAAAATTAGGAAAAAAAAATGCAAAAAAGTAAAAAAGTTAAAGATAAGAGAAGCAAAAGAACATTCGACCCCTATTGTTAAGATCATAAATTGATAGGAATGCTGGTGGCATTACAAGCAACTGCCTGATGTCATGTTATCCGTTTAATTGGCTAAAATAGGCCGCGGAGAGTCATTCGCGCGTAGATCGTGTGCGTATAGTCGCGAAAAGGAAAGAAAAAAAAAAAGGAAAGAAAGATAGGGAATTAAAAAAAAGGAAAAGGAGGAGAAGAAGAAGAAGAATAATAATAAGAAACGAAAGCGCGAAATGGTGAAAGAGGAAAAAGGAAAGATAACGAATAGTACGGTGCAGTGCGCAGAAAGAGAGTGAGAGCTAAGAGGCGCATAAAAATGACACAATGTATAAAAGACAATAAGTAAATGTTGGTTGGTTGGTTTGGGGGGACCCGCCCAATATCTTAGGAGAATCGTGAGAAAGGTTTAAAATAAATCCCATATAATAACACGAAAAACTTATCTAGAGTGAAAACTAGGACGGGTCAGTGGTAAAAATTCACTATCGATCTGCAGCAAACCATTCGGGCTAAGCATACATACATTATATCGTTATATGTGACTAGCGCGTTTACGACTCCTTCTTTAATCATATATTTAAAATAGAAATATATTTTACCCGTCCGATGCCATTTCTAATGATTCTTCTTAAATTCGTTAAATTAACTGAATCACTTAACGTCACTACCTGACACTTCATAAGAACAACAATGACACTTCGATGTTGCAACGTCCCATTTCCACGAGCACGAGCGACGCACTCCCTTCATGGCAGCCTACCGCGGCCATCTTAATCCTTGCAATCAAGCCAAACTTCTCTCTACCTTATTTTAGATAACAAGTATACTCTTACATACTTTTTTATTCCTCCTTCGATATTCCTTCTTTAACATATATACTTTAAGAATAATCATTTATTATTTTATTTATTTATCATATGCGATCAATTCCAATTCGATATTATGGTTAAATTAAGTATGCGAATGTATTCATCCGAATAGATAACTAACTACTGTATGTGTATATATATATATATATATATATATATATTATCGTCGTTTGTTCGAATAACAATGCGAATCTATTTTTTTCATTATGCATTCTTATTTCTTTTTCTTTCTCTTTCTTTTTTTTTTACTCTCTTTTTTCCTAACTTATATCGAAATTTTAATTTACTCGTTTATACGCGTAAGAATAATGATTAATAATCGACATTGTATTGTCTGTAATAATTTATTACAAACGTCATCTTCAGACGTGCGATTATGCGAATACCGAATTTGGTATAGGTTAGAAATACTGACACCATATTTTCCTTGATACAGATACCACACTAATAAAAATGAAATTGCATATCATTCGTCGAATTAATCCCTCTATTTTATTTTTTCTTTCTTTTTCTTTTTTATCCATTTATGTTTACTTCGTATCAAGTATTGATCGATCGATCTATTTAAACCATATATTTTGTAAATAAATTATATTAACTATTACGAAATCGTACATTTCCATTATATATAACATATAATATTGATTTCATTGTATTAATTCTAAAATAATAATTGAATATCGCATTTGTTTTCATTAAAAAAGAAAATCTTTTCGAGATAATTGTTGTTAATAAAAATAATTAACAAAATTATTAATAAATTTGATAAAAATGATCATATTCATAATATTCATTTAAATAGAAATGATAATTGATTTATGTGTATATATGCAAAAAAAAAAAAAAGAGATATTTATATATACTTACTGAATTAATTATATGAAGAAGATAGCAAAAAGAAAAAAGTTGCATAAAATCGTAAAAAAGTTTTGGAAATGCATCTGGCAATCGTTGCGCCATCTGAAGGACGATTGGGGAAATTGAAGGAATCTTTATCATAGAAGGGAGAATTTCTATTTTTGCAGTTATACGAACTTGTGTGTCACCGGATTAATTTGTGACGCGTTTATGTTGTTGATAATTAATACTTATGAAGTGCAGATATATTGTTGCATTATCAAAAGTCAATTGCGTGTCGTAGAAAAATAATACGACGCAAACGTTAAAGAAAATACATTCAAGTGTACATCATGGATGATCACAATATGGATCAAAATATTTTAACAGTTCTTAAACTTCTTATGATAGGAGAATCTAACGTGGGTAAATCAAGGTAGATTTAAAGTAATCGTATATATATATATATATATGTGTGTGTATGTACATTTATACATATACAATTTTTCTTGATAGGGTTAATTTACAATGTTAAATTAATTGATGATATAACGCTCATCCTTTCTTTTGTATTTTGTATTTTTAGTATACTTTTAAGGTTCACAGAAGATGAATTCTCGGAAAATATGCGAAATACAGTCGGTATGGACTATAAAACAAAATATATCACAATTGATGATAGTATAGTGAAACTTGCTATTTGGGTTAGTTATTTAATTAATATTATATAATTACTTGTATAAATAGTATTATTTTGAAACTATAGGTGTGTACATGTTATGTAAAGTTTTAATTGTAATAATTATATATATATATAAGTCTATTGTCATATATATAGGATACCGCTGGACAAGAACGATTTCGTACTCTAACGCCAAGTTATTATAGAGATGGACAAGGAGCTATTCTAGTATATGATGTTACCGATAGGAATACATTTTTAAAACTTGATACATGGCTTAACGAATTAAATACATATTGCAATAAAACAGATATCGTTAAAATGATAGTTGGTAATAAAATAGATCTACCTAATAGAGAGGTAAGCAACGAAGAAGGTTTACAATTCGCTAGGAGACATCAGTCGCTTTATATCGAAAGTAGTGCAAAAACTGCAGATGGAGTTAAGTGTTGCTTTGAGGAACTTGTTCAAAAGGTAAATTACAATGATTTATTGTATATTAATCCGTTAGACTATAATGACACATGAGCCTTGTGATACGCTTTATAACTTAAACATGAGAAACAAGAATCCTACTCTCCCCCCTGTGGCCAATTTTATAAACTTACTTATTAATTGTTTCATTGAATATGGCATGCAGTTCCATATGTTAAATCATAGTGCAAGGAATTAACAATATAACTACTGATACTAAATATTATTTATTAATAGATATTGCAAACTCCCGGTTTATGGGATACTCAATCGCAAAAATATATCGATAATGGCAATATAACCGGCGCAAGATATCGAATGGGAAAAAGAGGATTACAATTAACGGATGGTTACGAACCACAGAATTCATATTCGCGTTGTTATTGTAGTATGATTTAAGTGGCTGTGATAAAGAAATTCTCTTGGTAATGATTATAATCATGATGCCTATTGTATGGTATGTTGTTTATTAAGAAACAAGAATAAGTTACAATGAATAATTAATACCGTAAATCATTGTTAGAATTATATTACATTAGATAAAGAAACAAACATACACCATCTGCGAACAATACAAACAAAATGTGCTAACAATTTATAGACCTCTTTATTATAATTAATCATTTAATTAACTACGAATTTAAAAAATATCATCAATTTATAGTTATATATTGCAGGTGTACAAAAAATCGGACGTAGGGTGAGCTAAGAATGAAAAGCTGGTGCTTTGAACCATTAATAATAAGCTAGCCAAAGCTCTGTTTATTCAAATATTCTAAATGAACAACGTTTAATTTATTTCGAAATTATTCATAAATAAATATTTATCCTAACACTTATATATCAATTTTTTATCACAGACGCTTGATCACTTTTTATAGAATCTCTTGTTTTGTTACATTTATACACTTATATAAAATTTATTATGTGGGTAATATAAACGTATGTCTATCTATTAGAGGATAAAATTTCTTTCTTTTATAATGATTTGTCTTTTACTTGCTTATATTCCAATACCTATAATGCACATAATTTATAGAAGATATACTGATCCAAAAATTAAAAATAAGTGGAAATATACTCGTACAAATAAAATTTTCAAAATAATATATGGTCATTGTCTTATACACAAGTCTATTGTAACTTATTGTACTTATTTGTAAATAAAGCATTTTCAATATATATTATATACTACTATATTAAAATATAGAGTCTCCTGTAACTGGTGGTAAAAGTAAGCAGAAATCAAAAATGTGAAAAACTAAATTGAAAATGTAGAATTAAATTTGTTCGTATATAAGATTTTATTTATGAGAAAAACAAGTTAAAAAATTTATTATGTATTCGTTTACTTGATAAAGTTTCAATTTGACAGATGACTCTCTGATATTTAAGAGAGTATTTTTGTTCTTCTTAATATTTTTATATATATATTGTCAGTGTGAGATGATAATATTTGTATCAGTTCTACACTTATACTTATTGAATAAGTTTCCAGAGTTGCAAGTTCAGTCAAGCATATGGGTATTCGACAAATTTTCAAACTTACTTTTCTCATAAACAAAGTCTTATATAACAAAATTTTATTCTACATTTTTGATTTATAGTTTTTCAGAATTCTACGGAATCACTTCTACTCGTTTGTACAATCAGTTAAAGGACACCCTGTATGTTATTAGACCATTAAATTCATATATTTTAAATATTTTGTTAACAAGATCATATACAATTTTATAATAATGTAAACTGATGCTCAATTATTTTTTATAATTTCATTATGAAATTTTATATTAATTTCTTTGCTATATATTCACAAATTTATGAAGTATATGTACAAAAAAAAGAAGTTATCAATATTAAAAAATTAGTATATCTTATGTTTTTTATGTTGTAAGACAATATAGAAAATAAAATCATGTCTAGTGAAACAGAATATGAACAAGATATCTCCTCGTGCACTTCAAGTAAAAAGTATCTTTCTCCAAATGATTATACGGTAACAAGTCAATCTTGTAATTTTAAACCATTCAAATGTTCCTGCTATGAATATCTAGAATCAACAAAATTAACGTTAGTTCAATTTTATAATATATATTTATTCAAAGTTTTTGCTAGAACTATTTGAATTCTTCTCTCTATATACATACAGACACAATAAAGTATTAGCACTCATCTGGGCATTGAGCAGTGTTTTAAAGTACAATCCAACGGATCCAATATATTACATATCGTATCAACTATTACGTTGGAAATATAATAATGTTCCAGAAAAATATGTGAAAGAAGTCATAGATTATATGGATTCACAGCTATAAATTTTTTCTTAAAAATTTCATTTATTTGACAATTATAATTGTACATTCGTTACAAATTTATTAGAACAAGTTCGTTTTAGTGCAAAATCTGCATAAGAGTATTACATAGAAAGAAATGGAATGGTTAAATACCGGACGTGTTACAATAAAAAAAACAATATGTTTTAACACATTTTGGCAGTGTTCTTTACATTTTGTCTTGTAAAATCTAAAGTAAGTTTTATAAGTTTCTATATATTTTATATTTTATGATGAAAACATAAGTAAAATTAATACTTTACTTCACCTTAAAAGTTTTATTTTTTTAAAATAATAAAAATAATAATATAAAATAAAAATAATAATATAAAATAAAAATAAGTAATCTTAAATAATTGTGCTGAGATGAGATACAAGGGATTCCAAATAATTGTGAATTGTGATAGAAATCTTGGAATGCCTTGCATAATAATACAATAGCCAACAATATATAATGTTCACTGAAACTTCACTTCTTATATGTTATACATAAAATAAGATAAAAGGAGTTAATTTTCATAAAAAAAGGTATGACAAATAATGCTGGTTTCAAGGAAGCTTTCATATCTTACAGGCTAATATAAAATAAAATTACTGGTCATACACCATAAATATTAAGTCGTTAACATATTGTTTATAAATCATTGGACATGTGAATTATTTAAATGTATCTCTATATATGTCATGTATTATATAGTACTTACATATGTAATATAAAAATTTCTATGGGTGCAATGATTCAGGTACTACCGTAATGAATCAATGGTATAGATTACAAGATTATAATAAATTCACTACAATGAATGATAGAAATAAAAAACTTTCTTAACAATTTCCAGTTCCCAGCACTTTTTCTCATACAAATAATCACTTTTCGCTGTGGTTTAAATTTACAGCGAACTCCAATAAAATAGCAACGTATCAAAATATATTTTTGCATCTATCTGTTTGGTCTATATCCTGAGCTACTAACAGAAAGGGATTACTATTACAGATGAACTGTCATTTACAGATTAAGTAAAAATTGGAAGTACAAAGTAGAGTAATAGCTAAGTCTATGTTTCATATGGACGTATTTTCCAGTCTGCTAAAGACTTTTTCTCAAGGAATTGAGCATTTCTATGCTGCAACTGTTTCTGGACCCAAGCAAAGATAGCTTAAATCTTTTTACAATGCATCCCTGATGTTAGGCTGACCTTGTTTATTGGGATATGATTACTTACGCTTGAATATAGAATTAAAATATTCTTTCCAATGTTTATTTGTATAAAGGTTTGGTGGTAATCATTGTATATCCCATGTATTTATCAATCAAAAAAATTATCTAATAATTAAACAGAATATACTGGAAGTTTATTAATTTTAGCCTTTTCCTCTTCTGTGTCATCTCGGCAGATCATTAATGTATGAGAGACGCCACAAGTAACAGCTGTAATGTATAAACCTTCTAAGGCTTTTACCTCCATAGGAGTAGTTGATGATTTGCGCATTTCACCAAAACCCTGTAGGAATGTAATATAATTATTTTGTAAATATAAAAATACTACAATTGAAGTTTTAGCGATTACAAAATATTACTTACCAATTCACCAAAAGTGGGGCTACCTCCCCAGGCAATAACAGAATCATCTGCAGCAACAACTATACTACTTTGTGAACATCCAATACATCTGATTTCCCAACCTGATAAATCCTGAATAGGTTTCGGATACATATTAGCTTCTCCAGTACGTTTAGTCTGTCCAAACATAAGTGCTGAACCATGAACATTAATTGCAATACTGTAAGTACTACCACAGGCAACAGACCTAACACCTCGATTAGGCGGCTCGAGAAACTTAATTAAACGTGGTACTAATT
Source organism: Polistes canadensis (assembly GCF_001313835.1). Taxonomy (NCBI): domain Eukaryota; kingdom Metazoa; phylum Arthropoda; class Insecta; order Hymenoptera; family Vespidae; genus Polistes; species Polistes canadensis. The sequence continues at coordinate 78,856 of NW_014569593.1, forward strand.
CATCTCTTTGTTCATTATGGCCTAATCGACCGATTCCACCAAATCCCCATGAAAAAGCACGATTCATACTGTCAATAGCAACTGTATGATAATGACCACAACTGAAATCTGTGATTTCCACACGGTCTAATGGCGTTACATGACCATCTTTACCTCTCTCTACGTATAAAACGATTCGCTTAGGCACTTTCTCGAAGTGAAACGCCATCTTCGTATTAGTTACAAAATATTTTCCATCTGTGTTATGACCTAATACACCATATTCTGGACATCCAAAAGAGTGTAGGCCACCCTTAATATCTAAGATCATAGAAAATTCTGCCCCACATCCTAGTTTTACTATGGGAGGTCCGGTATATTTAACTTTTGTAGCTTTAACAATACAGGGATCAGTTTTTCCTACCCCACACTGTCCTAACTTATTGTCCCCGGCAGCAAATACTAAACCACGACTGGTTAAAAAAAGTGTATGATTTCGACCGCAAGATGCTGCTATAATAGTGTGTCCCTTTAATGCTTCTACTTCGGTTGGTTCATCCCGACGTTTAGTATCACCAACACCCAATTGACCTACAATTCATTGACAATATAGATTATTCAATATGATTTTAGATAGAATTTAAACAGATTTTTTGTTGTAGAATTCTAAAAAGTAGATTATAACTATAATTGTGATAATTACAGTGATTGGCCTAACAAATACTCAAAGTTATGAAATAATGTTCATATATGATATATAATAATATCCTGCTAATCCAGCACTACAGAGAACTCTGCGGATTTGCAGGTAAAGTATTTATGTGTGACTTTGAAATTAAAAAAGAAAAAGGAAGACCCAACGATCAATTTACCTTTATCATTTTTACCAAAAGTCAAGCATCTATTATCCTCCGTAACAACAATGTTATGAGAGGCAGCAGGCCCGGAAGCAATCAATCTGATACGAGCTCCATTTAAATTCTTAAAAGTATGCGGAGTCCACAAACTACGTCCAACATTAGTCTTGAGTGATTTAGGAGGCGCTTTGCGTCCTGCCATTTCCCAATTAGTTAGACCGCACATAAGCAACGTACCAGGCTTACCCCAGCCTCCCTGTAACAGAATCAATAGGAGCATATAGTCAGCGATTAGATTATTTATTATGCTCCAATTGTTTTTTTTATCAGAATCCAATGGATTTATGCAAATTAATTTAAATTTGCATGAAATTTTGCATTACACGGATCTGAAATATTACATGCGTATTGCGATGACAGTGTAGGTTTGTTAAATCCATCATAAGCCACCTCTATTATTTTTCATATTCATGACCAGAGATAAATGTCGTGTTACGTACTGTTAGTTCGTTGCCAGGTTCGTCGTTATCAACATATAGTAATTCTTCTCGCATCGTTAGGAGGAGGATTTCATCGTGTTTTATTCATCAATATTTGTGTTACCTGAGGTAAATATTGAAATGAGATAAATAGTAAATAAAAAGTCACCTCTGGCGACGGCAGCTCAGGTATATTGGAGACATCGGTAAGATCGTCTTCGGCAGCGTCCTCACCGTCGACATTAGTGCCACTCTCGGCGTCCTCAACATCGGAATCGTGTTCACTCGAAATATCCTCCTCATCGTATTCGACTTTCCTAGATTTAGCCCGACCCTTTTTAACCGTCGCATTTTTTCGCTTAGACATATCGGCACTACACCAAAATAACTAATTATCAAACAAACGTTGGACCTCTTTTTATTATCGCGCGAAAAAAAAACCAATTTACTTGACAAATCCGAACCTACCCTCGTGACATTTATCGATGCAATGGCGCTCAGTAAATTGCACCGCTATACGAATGGCCAGCAAAAACGCGGCCACCTGGCGCTCAAAAATCATAATAAAACCATGCTCGAACGATAAGTATAAAGCAAACCACGGTTTATGATTGTAAATCGCCGAAGGCGCGCTCCGTGTTCCCCCGATTCCTAATTTAGGGAACGCGGAATCTTCATTTTTGGTTCGTTTCTTATCATCAGCTATTCGAATTTTGAATTTCATTCTCTATATCGAATGATTCAAATTTTCGATTAATCGATCGAGATATTTATCCGTTATTTTTCTTTACGTCTTTCAATTTTCTGATACACCACATCAAAATAATATATTTCATGAAGAAATGTGAGATAAGCTACATTTGTAAACGTTAAATTGTTGGGTAAGTAATTTTGTTTATATTTTTGTAAACGCGGCAAATTGGTAGACGATTTTTTCATATTTAGAATCAAAGATGTTAAGTAATCGCGAATTGTCAAATTTCATAAATTCAACTACTCGATTATTTCTCGTATTGTCATGCAACAATTACCATCCAACAGTGATTTTCTTTTTTTTGTTTGCATTCCCTTCAACTGAATGATTCGAATAAATTTTTAAATGTAGGATCTTTCGAATATTCGAGATCTCGAATATCTCGAGTCGATCGAGCATGCACATAAATTTGTTGAATATTGAATATGTCCTGTGCATAAATTATAATATGCGTTTCATAATTATCATTTATTATTTTGAACGATTACATACCTTATAATAGAACTGAGATTTTACCAATAATAGAGAAAAAAAGAGTGTATTTTTATTAATAACTTTTTCTTTGTCTTCTATATTATTTTTTTCTATTTTTTCTTCTTCAATTTCCATTGCGATTTAATTGCTTTAATTTTCCATCCAGTTTTACTTGAAATAAATTATTTACAATCAGAATAATATGGAATTGAATATTAATAATGATTTATCATAATAATGTGTTCGATATCATATTTGACGTTAATAAAACATTTTGTCAATAGGACAAAAAAAAATTATGAATGTAATATGTTATGCATATATGTATATTTTATATCGAAAGAATTTTTCTTACTACGAATATATAAAATTGTATCAAATGAATAACTTTAATTTGGCAGTACTTACGTTTTTCTCGTTTATTTGTTTATTTAAATCAATATAATGACCACAAGAATGAAACAAAGTGAGGTAAAAAAAGAAATGAAATGAAATAAATAAATAAGACTAATTCATTCTTCCTTTCGATTTTCTTAAAAAGCTATGCATTTTTATTGGCAAAGCTTGGCAACATACATTCTCAGCAAATCATAACAAACAAACGAACCAACAATAGTTTCCATTAGCTACGAATATTTTCTTCTTCTTCTTCTTCTTTATCTCATCGATCGAGAATACGTAATATAAATACATATATACGTATGCATTTGTTTTTAAACTGTTTCATCATCCTTTTTAATTTCGTCTTTTCTGTTACGTTGCCTATGTTGAAAATAACTCTCAAATTTTCAATTAAAAAATATTCACAAAAATTGACAATAGAAAATAATCATTTATAAATCTTCGATTGATCGAGAGTTTAAATTATCTACGTAAAACGTATCGAATTTGTATGAAATTATTGAATAAATATTACATAACAAAGTATTAAAATTGTTAAATCAGTTATAATCAAAATTAATCATTATCGATGATTAATTATTATTACTTATCTTATAAAATATCTTCAAGAAGATTATTTATCTGACTAACTAATAAAAGAAAATTATGATTATATAGATATTATAGTTTATATAACGATGATCAATTATTCGTTCATTATTATAATTTATTTTGCAAATAAACAAAAACAGTCGGTTTCCCTTTATCGTATCGTTTCGCGATAAAATTTTGTTCGTATCTCGATGAGCGATTTGTCGTTTCAAAAATTTGTGTTGTAGTAATTTTTTTTCTTTTTTTTTATTTTCGGCGCAGAACAAAATTGTCGTAGAAAAATTGTCGTAGAGATTTACAACGTATTTTCTTATTACTTTGTTTCATTTCTTTTTTTTTTTTCATTTTTTTTTTGTTTTGTTTTCTTATTTATTTTCAGCAACGGACGAGTAATACCATTATGGTGTACTTACGAACTGTATCAATCGTCCCTCTCTCTTTCTCTCACACACACACACACACACAACACACGCACCCGCGCAAACATACGTATCTTCACACTTACGCATACCTTTATTTCATTTTTTTGAAAGCAAATAATTATCGGACGTATCCGTTAACGACCAAGCGATTAACGCGATTCTAGCGTGCTAATTTAATCGGGATCGGTGCTAAATTACAGGATTCGTTTGAAAGAGAGTAAAAACGTACAAAATGTCGCTAACTCGAATTCTCGATGAATTAATGAGAATGATGATGATGGTGATGGTGATGATGGTGATGATGAAGATGATAATGATGATGATGATGATAGTAAGTAGACGAATAATATCTTAATAGTGATTATGATCGTCACAAAACTCGGATTCGAGAATTTCGGTAATGGTAGTTTCGATTATAAAAAATCGATATAAAATTATAATTATAGTTACGGCATAGTTATAGTTATTTTGTGGTTAAGCGAGGAAGAATTACGTGTCGTGCGAGACTGACGCGTTGAGACTTTTTTCATTTTCTTTTCTTTTCCTTTCCTTTTGTTTATTATTATTATTATTATTTTCTCTTTTTGTGGGCTCTTTTGGTTAATTATTTAATATTTTAGAAAGTTCACTTCACGAGGTGGTTCACCGTTCTCGACCATCCAAACGCTGCCACTTTTGCCGGTACTCAAAATATGAATCAACGCTTTGGCAACATGTTCCGCTCTGAAAAATAATTTTTATTATTATTTTTGTTAAGATTACAACATTTCATATATTAAATTCATTCGGGAACAAATTCTATTCGAATCATAATCGTATTGATCGTTTAACGTTAAACTGTCGTATAATATTGTTAAACGTAAATAAATTGCAAAACAATAGTTCTTTATTTTATCTTCGAAATAGGATTTCATTGTATAAGTTAAAGCATATTAAAGTGTTTTGCGTGTGATTTGATAAAAAGTAATAGTAGAAACTTGATTCTTTTTTCAAATCTTCATTGAAATTTTGTATATATTTTTTATTTGAATTTTCCTTACTTTTGCGGAACAATAGAACTAGTATCTCGACTCCAGGCATCCTTATATCGCAGTGAAAGTAATTGTTTACCAACATCCGGCACCAAATTACTGTCTGTTGTACTTGGGCAAAGTGCCATCACTTTGACACCCGTTAAATCCACGTGATACTGATCCTATATTTTTTAATATATATATATATATATAACGATAAAAAGTATTAAATTATTTAGAGGAAAAAAAAATTAATTAAAATGATACATCATAGATATTAAATAGTTCGATAAAATTTCATTAGCATATTTAAGTACTTACCCCAAATGCTCTGGTAAGACTAACGATTGCCGCTTTTGTTGCCGAATAAATGGGCACGCTTACGCAGGGGTTGATACTGACGTTACTTCCGATATTCACGACTACACCACCTTGTCCACCTTTGTCCGTACCCATAAATCGTTGGGCAAGTAGAGTGCCACGTATCACGCCATTCTAAAAACAAAACAAAATATAATGTTCAAAAGTTCAACGTTGTTGTAAAACATTTTATATATTCAATATATTTAATAATTATTTTCTTTTTTTAATATTTGACGCGAGAGAGAGAGTAAATTATCAGAAAAAATAATATTAATCGAAAAGAAAAGTATCGATTTAACAGGAAAATATTCAAACATTTAAATATTCGGTATTAAATTTATGCAACGTTTCTTGATTATCGGCTGAACGCTTAGTCATTGCATTTTTGCAATATAATAATATAATACGTTTACGTTTATCGAAGAAACAAAAATGTGTCAATTAATTATTTATATATATATATTATATTTTATATTTATTATTTTCATATTTATAAACTATGCATATATATTCATGTTGTTACTCATCTCGTTTACCTTTAGAATAAATTGTTAAAATAAAAGCACGTGGAAAGCAAGTTGGAACTTTTTTTGAAATTCAAATATTGTGTTATAAATAATTGAAAAAAATAAAAAGAAAAAAATTAACTCACGAGATTGATGTCGACTTCGAGTTCCCAAAATCGATCGTTCATTATTCCGGCATTGTTGATGACAATATCGATTTGTCCAAAAGCAGCGATCGTTGTTTGAAACGAAGCTGCAATCAATGAAATTATGAAGATATAATTAATCTATCTAATGACAGATTTTTTTATAATGGTCGGGATCGTGATCGAACGTACTCTCGAATTGTGGATAATCCGTGACATCGCATGGGGAAAATATCACTTGAGATTTTCCATATTTCATGGTAAGTTCTTCAGCCAGTTTCTCACCTTCCGTAATGTCGATATCGCAAATCGATACCTGCCGATAAAACAGTGACAAATTACAAATTTCGTTTAATTGATAATAATAATGAGATAATCAAGTTTTTAAAAACTTTATCTTTTATTCAAGATATTTCTTTTCTTTCTTTTTTGTTTGTTTGGTTCGAACTACTTGTCATTGGATTAATCATTCAAAAAATATTTATCACGCAAACGTATTTGTAATTTATTCTAGGATATGATAATAGATATATCTTTGAAGTAATATTGTTATTTATTCACCTTAGCTCCTTGATTTAACAATTCGATGGCATAAGTTCTGCCGATACCAGAAGCAGCCCCCGTCACCAGGGCAACTAGCCCTTTAACTTCCATCCTTCGATTCAGGAATACTTTCTTAGTCTTGAATTCTAATTCTTATCCTTAAACAAGAAACAACAGGGTACGTGTCAAGGAAATAGAATTTATCTTTAGTAATTCGTGAATCGTGACAAAAAGTCACTTGGTAATGAACTTGGGCTAACGATTTCATTACAATATTGTTGATTTTGAAAGAAATTTTATCGAATTGTAACGATTACGAATGAGAATATTTTGATTAACAATTTTTAGATTTTATTTTTAGTCTCCCGAATAAATTTTCTACACTTATACTATTTTTTTGTTTTTTAATTAATAATTTATTACACACATCGCACGAAATATAACGATAAACAGTACAAATTATTAACAATGAAAACTTTGGGCGCGACTAATTCAGCAATGCTCGATGGTTAGGCTTGTTGGATTATTACGAGACAACGTAGACAGTATCGATTAGCAAATATTTGTTTCTACTCTCGAGTATAGTTTCTTTTTATTTTTCTATTTATAATCTATCATTCTATATATTATGAATCAGGTTTATAAAAATTGAATGAATTTGCTAATGACTGATCAGACATTGTTAGCTTTGACAATTCTTATTAGATTATCATAGACAACGTAAGAGTATCGATTACCAAATATTCGTTTCTGTACAAGTAGATATATTTTAATGATCCTATTGTTCATTTATAATCTATTATATAAACCAGATCTAAAAATCATTGGCAATGAACTTGATTGCGATTAATTAGACATCGTTGGCCTTGACAATGCACGCCGGATTATAACGAATAAAACGAAGTATCGATTGACAAATTTTCAAGATTAGATTTTATCGAGGAATACCCAAAATTTTGATTTTATTTTATTATTATTAAAACCTTTTTGTTTACGATTTATCATAAAAGTTAAAGAGACAGAGAGAGAGGGGAAGCTTGTAGACAGCAGCAGAAGACAGACCATCGTTCATGGTGGAACAAAAGCCACGTCTACACTTGATTTTCTCACTCTTTCTCTTATTTTCGATCTCTCTTTCGTATTTCGCTTTCTCACTCATTCGTCGCGTGTGTTATTTAGTAAAATATCAATATATAACAATGTGTATGGTACGTGTGTACGTATATATGTGTATATACATATATACATGAGTCAGTGAATTTACTCTGAAAGCGTTCGTTTACCGTACACGCTTTACTTCTTCAACATCCCCCCTCTTCCTGTCAATGTAACTCACTCTTTCTATCTTTTTTTTTTCTTTTTTCCTCTTCTTTCTATCTTCACCATGAATTCCCCCTACGAGGTTTTTTCTTTTTTCTATACGTGTACGAGAAATGTAAGTGTGCGCTCGTCTGTTGTGTCTGGATTTTGTATATGTATATGTATATGTATATGTGTGTATGCATGTGTGAGAAGATACACGATGGTTTGGTTCTCAACTCTTTAAGCGTTTTACCACACGTATCACATGTCAAACATAACGCGTATATACTACAAAGTTTCTTTACCATTTGACACGTGTGTGACTTTTTTAGTTTTTCTTTTTTTTTTCTTCTTTTCTTTTAAAGAACAAGACTCGCCTATTGAGGATCCCCGTATATATATATATATCTCTATCTCTCTCTTTTCCCTCCTTTATTTATTTTTATGTCGCATCTTCTCCCGGAGGAATAATGGTTTCAAAAAGAAAAATTATTTCTTCCCATGTTTTTTCGTGGTACTTTTTTTTTTTTTTTTTTCTTTTTTATATATATAAATATTTTGCAAAATCAAGAAAGAAAAAAGGATAACACACTTTTTCTATAAAACTATCCACCCCCGTAATCGCA
>NW_014569593.1:87542-111564 GCF_001313835.1 Polistes canadensis
AAGGATAAAAAGAAAATGAAAAAAGTGCAGAGGAAAAAAATTAAAGATAAAAATCAAAAGAGTATAAGGATAAATATATAATATTATGTATAATATTTATATCTTAAAAAACGATTTTTAATATTATAAAAAAAATAAAAAAGAAAGCGTAATTCGAACGCGCAATCACTGTTTATCGTTATCGTTTTTTTTTCGCGTTATCTTTATCCGATTTTCCATACCTTCTTTTAATTCCCGTTGGTTCTCCTGTCTCGAGGAGCCGGAGACAGATACTGGAACGAAAGCGAAACGTGTGTCGTAGCTCCGGTACGGGGGTGCGCACACACACACACACACACACACACACACACACACACATACAGAAACAGCAGGACCACACGTATATCCTATAGAAAATAAGTATAGAGAGAAAGAGAGAGAAAGAAAGATTGTAAGAAAGAGAACACACGCACGTGTTTTAAGATTCCAGGCTTCGGGGAGGTGTGGTTGGTTGTTGGTGGTGGTCGGGTTCCTACTGGATGAAGATCGACGAGACTCGCCTAAATTCCCACAGCGAAGTGAACTTGTGCCGACACCCTATATAGCTGGATATTGATTGGCGCGGTTGGTTGCGTGCACACTTATGTTGACAATCGTGTGTGTATGTGTGTGTGTGTGCGCGCGCGTGTACAAGCTGCGTAGGCGCGAGTTGCGCCCCCTAGCCAGCCCTTAACCTTCCATCCCCACTGTTTTTCTCTCTCTCTCTCTCTCTCTCTCTTCTTCCCACCGTTCCCTCAGCCATCCCTTAAGTTTCGGATACACACCATTTCGAAGTACGAGAAAACCCCGACATCGACCCCGCCCTTGAAATGAAACGAAACCTCTATCTACCACCCCCTCCCTCCCCACACTCCACCTCAACCACCCCTTTTCTTATTCATCAATCCTATTCTTATTTGTAATCATTTTATCTGTTTTATTATTTATTTCGCGAACACGCGTGCGAAAATATTCATAAGTATGCGTATTTATTCTTTATAAATCTGTCTGTATCGAGAGATAAATGCAAAAATATCTCATCGAGACGATGAAAAGAATTCTTTTTTTTTCTTTTTTTTATTCGAATTTTTATTAGATTCACATTATTTCAGAGAAATATGTATTATAATTGAATTATATTGCATTGAAACGTTGAATATGTTTTAATCACGGAAAAAATAAAGGGATGAGTTTACCCTAGCAGGTTACTCACACGTTGGGAAGAGTCATCAATTTTTCCTCGGCTCACCCTCGTTCCATAATTTACAAGTTACATACGTACGACCTAAGAGTAGAGAGACATATATATATATATTTAGAGAGAGAGAGAGAGAGAGAAAGAAAAAGAGATAGAGGAGTGGAAAAAAAAAATCAATTTTTCATTTCCGATGAAATATTCAAGATGGAAGGATCCAGTCGGAAGTAAGATACGAATTGAATTCGATTAATGAATCCCTCTCTCTTTCTCTCTCTCTCTTTTTCTCACACACACACACATACACACACCCAGCTGTGATCGATCAATCGAGTTAGGAAATAGTATCGGATAAACACAAATGTGGACATTTTCGGGCTTCGTCTGTCATGGCCGCGAGTCTCCGCGGTTACGTTTTGACTGGCTTTGATAACGAAAGCGAAGAGGATTCGAGGGAGGAAGATTTAAGAGGAATTTATCGGCGACGCGGTGGTGGTGCAAGTAGTAGAGGAAGACAAGGAAGAAATCCATTGTTTATTCTACGGCCATTGCTGTCGTCGTTACCAGGTCGACGACTCGGTTCAAGGCCAAGAGCCGATGGACAATTACGTCAGAATGATGTTCAGGATACTATAGTTGCCCAATCTAATATAACGAGACGTCGTTTCCATACTACAGCTGTTCTTGCACTGAAACAGTGCAAGAGAAAACAAACCGCCAGAGTGAGGAAGTGCGTTTGTCTCCCCTCCAATTACGCCCTCGTCGAGTTCCCGGTTGTCTGGTCGGAACTTAGGTTATTTCTTTAGACCTAGTCACGCAGGAAATCATTTGCGTGATTATTCGTACTTTGTCGAATACAAATACAATAACAATTATATTTATATGCTTCTTAAATTGGGTACTCGAATAATATCGAATATTTGAAAATACGAATTAATAAATTATCCTAGCTTTCTTTCCTTTTTTATTTTTCTTTTTTCTTTTTTTTTTTTTTTTTTTGAAGAAGAAGAAGACACTCAAGAAACCGTACGGTATAATCAACGATTCATTTCTTTTGTTGTTGCTGTTGTTTAGAGCGAATAGACAGCTTTGCGACGGTGCCATCAGGTGTGCCAAGGACGAGTTATTTCCTGTTCATCGAGCCATACTTTCCGCGGTTAGTCCTTACTTCAAAGCCCTATTCACTAACAGCCTCAAGGGTGGAAAAAGTGAGACTACCGAGGTAGTTATCGATTCGGTTCCCAGTGAAATCTTTGCTCTGATCCTCGATTATGCTTACACTGGCACCTGCAACGTAAACGCTGACAACGTAGAACAACTTCTACCTTTGGCAGATCAATTCGAAGTACTCGGGGTCGTTCAACTCTGTTGTCAATTTCTCTTGCAAGAACTCAAGCCGGATAATTGTTTAGGTACACATACTTATACGATCGATAAGATTGAAATTAATTTCTTGATCGGATTCTTCTATAATTTATCCGTGTTATTGATAGGAATATTTAAATTTGCTCGTCATTATTTCTGTCGGGATCTCGAGGATAAAGGTAAGAGATACATTCGTCATCATTTCAAACAAATACTTTACGAGAGCTCGGAGTTCAAGGAATTACAAGCGGAAGAATTGGAATCGATATTGTTGGACGACGAATTAAACGTTAAAAACGAGGAAATAGTATTCGAGGCTGTTAAAACTTGGTTCGAGTATAAAATAGATGAAAGAAAAATTAACTTGGGAAAATTGTTAGAATGTATTCGTTACGGATCGATGAGTTACAATTATTTTCTCGAGAACGTTCTCAATTGGAAATTCGTTAGGGAAGACGAAGTAGGTGGAAAGAAAAAAACAAAAAAGTATTATTTCAATCGGTATTTCAATTTGGAATGTTATTTTCGTTCTAGGCCTGTCAACGAATATTACAGTCAGCAAAGACTTACTTAACCGAACAGGATAGCAAACAAAATGGAGAAATCGACATGAGGAATCCATTGTCGAGACCACGAGTACCCTACGAAATACTTTTTGCGATTGGTGGCTGGAGTGCCGGTTCTCCGACTAGTTTCGTCGAGACTTACGACACTAGGTAATATTCCTTGGATTGTCATTTAAACGATTAGGCTTTCTAAGAGTCAAAGAAAAGAGTAAAAAAAAAAAAAAAGGAAAAGGATTTAGAAGAAAATGATCAAAGTATTACAAAAAATATGTCATAAAAATCATATATAACACCATCTGTATGAATATCAACTTCAGAGCTGACAGATGGTTTCTATCAGTAAGCACGGATCTAACACCACGAGCTTATCACGGGATCTGTGCTCTAAATGATCTCATCTACATGATTGGAGGATTCGATGGGAACGAACATTTCAATACTGTACGATGTTTCGATCCGGTGACAAAGGAATGGCGTGAACGAGCTTGCATGTATCACGCTAGGTGTTACGTTAGCGTTTGTACGCATGGTGAGGGTTAAACGATTGCAAATTGTCATTACTATATAATAACGTAGATATATCAAGAAATCATTGAACTGATGTGACGAAAATTTTTGGAAAAAAAAAAAACAAACAAACAAAAAGGTGGCAAGATTTACGCATTGGGAGGGTACAATGGAAGGACCAGAATGAATTCAGCGGAAAGATACGAGCCACAGAAGAATCAATGGGAAATGATATCGTCGATGAATCGGCAACGTTCTGACGCCAGTGCGGCTGCACTTAACAATAAGATCTACATCGTCGGTGGTTTCAATGGTCAAGAAATTCTCGATTCCGCTGAGGTCTATGATCTAGAAAGCAATCAGTGGAGTTACATTAGATCAATGATCAGTCCTAGATCCGGTGTCTCATTGGTTGCCTTTCGCGATAGTCTTTACGCATTGGGTGGCTTCAATGGTTTCATTAGGCTAAGTTCCGGTGAAGGTTTCTTCGATATCTTCGAAATCCGAGCGATAATTAGGTGAATCCTTTCTACCTTTTTCTCTAGCCATCTCGTTGATCTCCTTTTAGGAGAACGTTACAGTCCAAACAATTCCGAGAATTGGCAGGAAGTCACGGAAATGTTCAGTCCGCGGAGTAATTTTGCCACTGTTATACTCGACGACATGATATTCGTCATTGGAGGTTTCAACGGTCAGTTTAAAATTAATTTGATATTATTCGGACGATTCATTTAAATGATAATCTCTCGTTGTTAGATCAAGTCATAGTATTTTTCTCAGGTACCACTACGATCGCTTACGTCGAGTGTTACGATGCGGACAACAACGAATGGTACGACGCATCACCGATGAATCTAAATCGAAGTGCACTTAGTGCCTGTGTGATATCGGGTCTCTCGAATGCACGAGATTATTCTTACCTGAGCAAAGTACGAGATCTTGGTCAAGGTAACTTTATCATTTTATTTTATATTGAAAGTTTTTTTTCTTGTTTTTGTAATTTTCTCACTTCCTTTTGGCATACATTTCAAAAAGAAAATAAATTATCTTAGGTTGCACGCGAAATATATTTATTTTAACGATAGTTATAGCAAGCAAAAAGGGCTAGTAAATATATATATATATATGTATATATGTATGTTTTATGGAAGTTAACGATTTTACGTTGGGTCCGTAATTTATTACACCGTTGGATAGTTCCGTTTTATATCTGTAACAATTCATACCTTGCATTTAAATTCGAATTTTATCAATAAATCATACCCTTATTTTGTTGTATCTCATCGTCAGATGTGTTTTTTTCTTTTTTTTTTTTTTTTGCCGAGGGTAATACTCGGTTGGTATTTCTGATTGAAATAACAAATTGAAAAAGAACATTTTAATTTTATAAAGTAACGTAACATTAACGATTGAACAAGAATTTATGAAATTAATATTAGGATAATTTAGAGTTTATAGATATAAATGGGATTTAATTTGTAATTCTTCGAGTTATTGTCAAACAAAAATGTTGTCGTTGATATTTAGGACAAGCTACTACGAATAGTCGAAGTAAGCCGGATCAAGCAGGAGAAGGTCCTACCGAGACAAATGTTGCTATGATCATAGACGAAGCTGTCGGTAGGGATGCTGCTGGACCAATCGATGGTATGGCCGAGGGTGTTGTTGCAAATTTTCACGATGTTAACGACGAGGAGCAAGAAAATCTTTCGTAACGTCGATTAACAGGAGAACAAGGGATGATATTTTCTATATCAAATGATTTTTTTTTTCATTATTATTTCGTAAATTATTAACGACAAAATATCCACTGCAGCAGCAGCAGCAGCACTTATAACGCAAGCGTAAAACAACATTTTTTTTTTTAGAAAATAATCTAACGCGAAAGAATTTTTATTTACTCAAATGTGTTTCTTTTTTATTTTTTCTGTCTTTTTTNTTTTTTTTTTTTTTTTTTTTTTTTTTTTGAAGAAGAAGAAGACACTCAAGAAACCGTACGGTATAATCAACGATTCATTTCTTTTGTTGTTGCTGTTGTTTAGAGCGAATAGACAGCTTTGCGACGGTGCCATCAGGTGTGCCAAGGACGAGTTATTTCCTGTTCATCGAGCCATACTTTCCGCGGTTAGTCCTTACTTCAAAGCCCTATTCACTAACAGCCTCAAGGGTGGAAAAAGTGAGACTACCGAGGTAGTTATCGATTCGGTTCCCAGTGAAATCTTTGCTCTGATCCTCGATTATGCTTACACTGGCACCTGCAACGTAAACGCTGACAACGTAGAACAACTTCTACCTTTGGCAGATCAATTCGAAGTACTCGGGGTCGTTCAACTCTGTTGTCAATTTCTCTTGCAAGAACTCAAGCCGGATAATTGTTTAGGTACACATACTTATACGATCGATAAGATTGAAATTAATTTCTTGATCGGATTCTTCTATAATTTATCCGTGTTATTGATAGGAATATTTAAATTTGCTCGTCATTATTTCTGTCGGGATCTCGAGGATAAAGGTAAGAGATACATTCGTCATCATTTCAAACAAATACTTTACGAGAGCTCGGAGTTCAAGGAATTACAAGCGGAAGAATTGGAATCGATATTGTTGGACGACGAATTAAACGTTAAAAACGAGGAAATAGTATTCGAGGCTGTTAAAACTTGGTTCGAGTATAAAATAGATGAAAGAAAAATTAACTTGGGAAAATTGTTAGAATGTATTCGTTACGGATCGATGAGTTACAATTATTTTCTCGAGAACGTTCTCAATTGGAAATTCGTTAGGGAAGACGAAGTAGGTGGAAAGAAAAAAACAAAAAAGTATTATTTCAATCGGTATTTCAATTTGGAATGTTATTTTCGTTCTAGGCCTGTCAACGAATATTACAGTCAGCAAAGACTTACTTAACCGAACAGGATAGCAAACAAAATGGAGAAATCGACATGAGGAATCCATTGTCGAGACCACGAGTACCCTACGAAATACTTTTTGCGATTGGTGGCTGGAGTGCCGGTTCTCCGACTAGTTTCGTCGAGACTTACGACACTAGGTAATATTCCTTGGATTGTCATTTAAACGATTAGGCTTTCTAAGAGTCAAAGAAAAGAGTAAAAAAAAAAAAAAGGAAAAGGATTTAGAAGAAAATGATCAAAGTATTACAAAAAATATGTCATAAAAATCATATATAACACCATCTGTATGAATATCAACTTCAGAGCTGACAGATGGTTTCTATCAGTAAGCACGGATCTAACACCACGAGCTTATCACGGGATCTGTGCTCTAAATGATCTCATCTACATGATTGGAGGATTCGATGGGAACGAACATTTCAATACTGTACGATGTTTCGATCCGGTGACAAAGGAATGGCGTGAACGAGCTTGCATGTATCACGCTAGGTGTTACGTTAGCGTTTGTACGCATGGTGAGGGTTAAACGATTGCAAATTGTCATTACTATATAATAACGTAGATATATCAAGAAATCATTGAACTGATGTGACGAAAATTTTTGGAAAAAAAAAAAACAAACAAACAAAAAGGTGGCAAGATTTACGCATTGGGAGGGTACAATGGAAGGACCAGAATGAATTCAGCGGAAAGATACGAGCCACAGAAGAATCAATGGGAAATGATATCGTCGATGAATCGGCAACGTTCTGACGCCAGTGCGGCTGCACTTAACAATAAGATCTACATCGTCGGTGGTTTCAATGGTCAAGAAATTCTCGATTCCGCTGAGGTCTATGATCTAGAAAGCAATCAGTGGAGTTACATTAGATCAATGATCAGTCCTAGATCCGGTGTCTCATTGGTTGCCTTTCGCGATAGTCTTTACGCATTGGGTGGCTTCAATGGTTTCATTAGGCTAAGTTCCGGTGAAGGTTTCTTCGATATCTTCGAAATCCGAGCGATAATTAGGTGAATCCTTTCTACCTTTTTCTCTAGCCATCTCGTTGATCTCCTTTTAGGAGAACGTTACAGTCCAAACAATTCCGAGAATTGGCAGGAAGTCACGGAAATGTTCAGTCCGCGGAGTAATTTTGCCACTGTTATACTCGACGACATGATATTCGTCATTGGAGGTTTCAACGGTCAGTTTAAAATTAATTTGATATTATTCGGACGATTCATTTAAATGATAATCTCTCGTTGTTAGATCAAGTCATAGTATTTTTCTCAGGTACCACTACGATCGCTTACGTCGAGTGTTACGATGCGGACAACAACGAATGGTACGACGCATCACCGATGAATCTAAATCGAAGTGCACTTAGTGCCTGTGTGATATCGGGTCTCTCGAATGCACGAGATTATTCTTACCTGAGCAAAGTACGAGATCTTGGTCAAGGTAACTTTATCATTTTATTTTATATTGAAAGTTTTTTTTCTTGTTTTTGTAATTTTCTCACTTCCTTTTGGCATACATTTCAAAAAGAAAATAAATTATCTTAGGTTGCACGCGAAATATATTTATTTTAACGATAGTTATAGCAAGCAAAAAGGGCTAGTAAATATATATATATATATGTATATATGTATGTTTTATGGAAGTTAACGATTTTACGTTGGGTCCGTAATTTATTACACCGTTGGATAGTTCCGTTTTATATCTGTAACAATTCATACCTTGCATTTAAATTCGAATTTTATCAATAAATCATACCCTTATTTTGTTGTATCTCATCGTCAGATGTGTTTTTTTCTTTTTTTTTTTTTTTTGCCGAGGGTAATACTCGGTTGGTATTTCTGATTGAAATAACAAATTGAAAAAGAACATTTTAATTTTATAAAGTAACGTAACATTAACGATTGAACAAGAATTTATGAAATTAATATTAGGATAATTTAGAGTTTATAGATATAAATGGGATTTAATTTGTAATTCTTCGAGTTATTGTCAAACAAAAATGTTGTCGTTGATATTTAGGACAAGCTACTACGAATAGTCGAAGTAAGCCGGATCAAGCAGGAGAAGGTCCTACCGAGACAAATGTTGCTATGATCATAGACGAAGCTGTCGGTAGGGATGCTGCTGGACCAATCGATGGTATGGCCGAGGGTGTTGTTGCAAATTTTCACGATGTTAACGACGAGGAGCAAGAAAATCTTTCGTAACGTCGATTAACAGGAGAACAAGGGATGATATTTTCTATATCAAATGATTTTTTTTTTCATTATTATTTCGTAAATTATTAACGACAAAATATCCACTGCAGCAGCAGCAGCAGCACTTATAACGCAAGCGTAAAACAACATTTTTTTTTTTAGAAAATAATCTAACGCGAAAGAATTTTTATTTACTCAAATGTGTTTCTTTTTTATTTTTTCTGTCTTTTTTTTTATACATCAATCGATCGCAATTATGTCGTTTTATGATATATACTTTTTTTTTTTTTAATTTTTTCCTTATCTTTTAAACGTTTGTAAAATTTACACACGATGACGGATCACGCGCGTTTACATACGATTTTAATTTTAATTTCTCTGATTATAATACGAACAGGATGAATTTTATTATCCATAGCGTTTTTTAAAATGCTTAATTTTTATTTCGAAGAATAAGCGAGTAGAACAATGATTTTTAATATTTTTTTTTATTCTTCTAATATTACATTCCCCAATTTTTTGTTCGTTATCGTGATTGTTATGTAATCAGAGAGAAAAAGAATATTTATTGATATTAATAAAATTATATATCCGCTGTTTGAAAATCTTAGATTGATTTTAATCCATTTCTTTTTTTCTTATATATATATAAATATAAATTAAGAGAAGATATATATCTTTGAAAATATAAAAAAATAAATAAAATACACATATAATAAAATAATAATAAATAGGAATAAATTAGAATATTGAACACAATTGGGTTATTCGGGATGCATCTAATTTACCGTCCATTAAATAAATCTAAAATTTTATATTAATCTATCTCTTTATGTATAGATTTATTTCATTTTTTTTCTCATATGTACTCATATATTATGTATAGTGTATACATTATTACATCTTCATTGGTGTTTCTCCCTTAACGACAAACTCCTTTAACTTTTTCTTGTGCTTCTCTCTCTCTCTCTCTCTCTCTCTCTCTCTCTCTCTCTCTCTACCTCTTTCTCTCTCTCACACAAACACATACACACACACGTATACACATACACACTCTCTCAAATCCTTCTCACGTGATGCACGTTCTTATTCCACAAAAATCGTACATACTGCTTGTATTGACAAATACTTTTGTGACCTCATTGGTTAAACTCAATTGGGGAGAGGAAAAAAAAGAAAAAAAAAAGTGGATTTTCAATTTCGACAATCGAAGAATTGCCATTCGTTCGTTCGTTCGTTCAAATGTCGAGAAAAATCCGTCAAGTAAAATTCCTTCTAAAATTTTGCGAATGCAAATGTTGTCATTTCCTTTTTTTTTCTTTTTTTTTTTTTAAATATTTCTGTTTTTATTTTGTTTATTTATTCATCGCGGTTTAATAAAGGATATACGCGTGTATCATATAATTTATATATATTATAGATGGACACGCGTTATATCGATATCTTCGTGGTGGCAGTTTTTTTCAAATTCTTCATTCTCGTCAATATATACGAGCCGGTTAGAAAAATTGTGCCATACGTTGATTAACGATGATTAAGAAATTAAAAAAAATTACGCGACAAAAGTTAGATTTATATTATATATATATATATATATATATAATATGTATATTATGTAATATACATATATTGACTTACATGTGTAATGTCAATTCGCAAGGTACACGTATGCATAATAAATTCTCGATACGATATTACGAATGCAAGGATACTCATATACGAATACGCGAGCAATCAATTACATTTGATAAGAATTTAATGAAAATTCCTGTGGCACGTGATTTTTCTTTTCTTCTGTTTTTTTTTTTTTTTTTTTATTATTTGCAATGAATTAACACTCTACAGTCCGAAGATTTTTCTTTATTGTAAGAAAAAAGATATTAAATTAATAACGAATTAAATTCTTAAAGGGGACATCGAAATACGTTTAGTCATGTTTCATGTATTGAAATGTAAATAAATGTAATTAAAAATCAAATAATAATAAAAAAAAAAAGATTTTCAAAAAATATCAGATTTATTGCGATATTTTTGAAATTAAATTTAATAAAAATTACAGACAAATTTATTTTCTTATAAAAAAAAGAAAAAAATTATACGGAAAGATACGTGTGTATCCTATTATTATTATTGAACAAAATTAATTTAAACAAGAAATAGTGTATTTTATACGTGTGTGATATTTCTAAATCCTGCAGGACTATAGAGAGTTAAAATAAATTATTTCATAAAGAAGATCATTCTCTAACATAATCCTACGTTTTCATAATATTCTTCTTCAATCTCGTATCTATTCTTATACTTTTTCCTATTTTTTTTTCTTTTTTTTTGTTTTCTTACTGCGGTCGCTGAGTTATCTTTCAGTTTTTTTTTCTCTTTTTTTTTTTTTTTACAATGTGATTTTTCATTTCATTTCGTCGGATAAAGAGAAAACGAAAGAAACTTTTTGTTTACGTTTCGAACGAATATTTTCATTTATAATAATCGATCCGTTTTTTTTTTTTTTTCGTGTATTATGTAATTATCGTTACCATTAATGACTTTTAAAAATCGTTAATATAATTTTTTGTTATCGTATGGTCGTATAATAATTATTTAAGAATGTACCTCTCTCTCTCTCTCTCTCTCTCAAGCATACATACATACGTACATACGTACATGCGTACACGCATACAAACGTTAACATACATACACGTTTTCTTTCTGTTTTTTTTTACTCTTTCTTTACATGGGATACCAGCCCATTGAAAAAGGAAGTTGAATTTAAATATGTGGGTCTCGCTCAGAAATTTACAGTGAAACTTAATCTATCTTAAAAGAAGGAATCGAATCAAAATTCGCGCGCGCGTACAATTTCCATTTTGTTGCAACTCACTTTCTTTCTCTTTTATTTTTCTTTTCAAAAACACACACACACACACTCGCGATTAAAAGGAACGATATCGTTTTTCGTCATTCATCGAATTCAATTCATTCAAAGTTTTGTTTCATCAAACCCCTTGACATCGAAAATCAAATTACGAAATTCGACGTGTTAGAAAAATATAAAATTTCATTATGTTGAACGATTGAACAATTATAAAAGTTTGAAAAAAAAAAAAAATATAACGAAATATTTACACGACTAAATATCAATTTAATCAAATCATTTATACAATAATAATGAACATTAACCCTGTAGCTACTAAATTGGCTTTCGAATACATATAAGTTATATTTTTCAACACATTTTTAACTTATTTTCATCGTTTAAACAATTGTACAATCTGTATAAATAATGGAAAATAATATAATTCGTTTTTAACAGACGTTTCTTTGGGTATACAATTTGTTTAATCTACTTTTCATATGCAAACGGTGGCAATAGTTGCCATAATCGTAGTCAAAGGGTTAACGAGATACCATTATTACAAATTAAATTAATATTAATTCTATAAAGTATGTATAAAGACCAAAAAAATATGACGTATCTAAGATGCCATCGTTATGCCAAGGGGTTAATATTACGATTAAAATGAAAAATAAGAACAGAACGAATTGATCTCTCGAATCAAAAAGCTATCCATAAATAATAAATAATTGTTTACTATCGAAGAGAGAGAAGAGAACAATAATAAGCAAAAAAATAAAAGAAAGAAAGAAAGAAAGTCAAAAAACGAAGGTTTTCGATACTTAGCACCGACGACTTAAGAGTCTTATCAAGAGTCTTATTGTTTAGCGATAATTAATTAAAAGCTAATTATACAATTAATGATCGACAAGCTACGACGATGATGTACACTACAACGCCATTTTCCACTTTTATCGTTTTCATTTGACTAATTTTTAATTCTATTTTATTTTCTTTCTTTTTCACTTTTCCCCCACCCCTCCATCTTTCTCTCTCACTCTCTCTCTCTCTCTCTCTCTCTGTCTGTTTTTCTCTTTCTTTTCCTTTCTTTTTATCTCATTCCGACGACGATTGATCGATCGTAATAGGCGTATTTCTTTTTTGTAGAACGTCCGCTTTGTGGTCGAAGTTTTTATTTAATTATTTATAATTCTTCGTAGATTGTTACGAGCAATTGAGATCTAGTATTGGAGGGATTTCATATACCTGAAACGTTTTTTTTTTCCTTCCTTCCTTCCTTCCTTCCTTTCCTTCATTTCTGTCCTTCCTATCCTCCTCGTTTCAACTTGTTGTCCATTCTTTAAATATTATTACATTTTCGTAACTTTTTTTTAGTCCCACACAAAACAAAACTTTCGTTTGTCTTTCTTCCCTATCAAAAAGAAGACGCGTGCGTAATTTTTATTAATATTCCGTTCGTCGAGCACACTTTCGTCAAAGCTCGTTTTTTAGTCAAGCTCCTTACAAAATTCTTTATCAATCACTTTTTTTTCTTTTTTTTTCTTTTTTATACGCGTTTATAATTAATCTTCTGATCGTCGTGCGACACAGCAATACAACAAACAACACCAACGAGAATAATATATCACGAATTATATTATATACGAATTATATTTCACTAATTCGTGTTGTGTTGTCTTTCTCTTATTTTATTTCTTCTTCTTCTATTGTGTTATTATTTCTCTTTGTTTGTTTGTTCGTTTTCTTCTAATTATTCATCTCGTCCATCGTCCTTTTTGTTTCATTTTATTTTTTTCTTACGCTTTCTTATTTTTGTTTGTTTGTTTGTTTGTTCATCCATCCTCTCTCTCTTTTTAACACGCGCACGGGACGCACTCACACTTATCTGAGGTTAACAATTGACATGCGTTTCGTAACTTTCCTAAATGCTAGACAAATGCATTTTCTAGCATTGTCTCTCTCTTTCTCATTCTCTCTTTTTTCTATCTCTCTCTGTCTCCCAAACTGCTCCTCTCTTCATCTGTCTCTCTTTCTCTCTCATTCTCTCGTACTTTTTATTTTATATTTTTTACTTTTAATTTCTTTTTTTTTTTTTTTTTTTTAAATCTTACATTTCTTTTTCTTTTCTTTTTCTTTCAAATACGCCCGCGAATCGCTGACTCTTACGTTAAAAAGAATAAAAAAAAACACTTATACAATTAGAATTAATTGTAAAGATTTGTTTGACACCCTCTGTAGGCTAAATTAATTTTGTATATAAATTGTAAGAAACATAATGTTTTTAATACCTTTGAATATACGAATAAATAATTCGTTCAATGATCATTTAATTTATTTTGAATATAGTGAGAAGAAAATATGTAAACGTTATTATATTTGGGGAGAGGGGGGTTGATTGAGAAAAAATTCATTTAAACGGACAAAATTTCGATATGTAATTTCCAAGTCAGACGGGACTACGGAAGGGGGTTTAGTATAATTTGAATCATACGTAATAAGAATTATTTATAAATTCGATGAATACTTATAGAGAATAAATACGGTGGATACGCGAGGTTCGATTATTTTGAATACGTTTTACGATTTCGCGATGAAAAACGTTTAATCTGATGAGATTACAAATTTCAATTAACGTTATAAAAGTTAACGATAATTGAGATATAAATTATAAATGAATGTTTATCATTAATAAATGAATTTTTCCTTAATGAATTCTTTATTTGATAGGAGTCAGCGAAACACTGTTTACATACTTTTGAATACGCGATAAGTATGTCAGTATTTAAATATTTTACATCGCGACTGAATGTCGCGAATCGATTACGAGTTCTTTTTTTTTTCTTGCGAAATTTTAAAAAATAAGAAAAAAAAAGACACGAAACTATACGAACGTATTTATATATTATATGTTGCAACGCACAGATTGGCCAATGTTGAACCAATTACGTTCGATCGATGGTCTTATTAAACTAACCCTATTTGTTAAAGTTTACGTATGACTTTTTTTTTCGCGATATTATCGATGAAAATTATTGGCATTTAAATTTACGAGGATTCGTCGCGATGATATTCGAGAATTTCTTTCTTTTTTTTTCTTTTTTTTTTCTTTTTCGTTTGCAACTTTCCTAAAAATTGTTCGATCGTAACTCGACGGGGAGCTAGGCCGGAAAAAAAAAGTTTTCTCGAACCGATTCGATCGCGGGGGGGAAAAATCGTTTACTTCTTTTTTTTTTTTTTCTTTATTAATTAAAATGTAATCGTTTTATTTGTTTGTTTATCTTCTTCTTCTTCTTCTTCTTCGTCATTTAAATCGAACTACCTTATTATCGTGCGGCATCTCCTCACATACTTACAATCAGAAACGGATTAATTATTATTTGAATTCATTTCAAACGTTTCATCACTTCTAAACATATATTTTTCTCGTTTCTTTAATATCTTCTTTCTCGTTAATAATTTCGTCATTCTTTTTTGGCTGCTCCTATTAACTTATTATTTAATTGTAATAATGTGTACACATCGAAAATCGTGATAGTACACATCCCCGTGTGAATGAAAGATGAATGATTATTATTGGATCCGCGAATGTGTTCGATCCCATCATGTTGCATGTTCCCTTATCTGAAATATTTAAGACCAGCAACTAGGAGAAATTTCTCGATGAAAAGCTCGGAGTCAAGGACGGCGATGTGAGCTGCTCGGCCGATAAGTGCATTTGCTGTCGGTGGTAGTGCATGATGGACATCGTATCTGACCAAACTCACACCGGATGCCGACATCACGGGATAGAGTATGTTGTGCACCATCTCGCGATACGCTGCCCCTACAAATGAAAAATAATGTCAATAATTTCATTTCAAAATCTGGATACAAATTATATATACGAGGAGTTAATTGATTAATAATTATATAATATCTACAACGAAATGATATTTTTCTATGCGGGTTGTGTGTCGTATAATAATTGATGCATCCTTGCTTGTGTGTATCTAAGAAAAAACTCGATTGAAGAAAAAAAAAAAGCAAACAAACAAAAATCAATATTTTTCTATAAGTCAAATATTGCAATACCTTGATCGGACGGATCACGTACGGCAGCCTTGCAAAGTTCAATTCTCGCCGAGTGAAGCGGTACGTAACGATCTTGAGCGCTTCCGCACAAAAGTACGTGTTTGAAATTTTGCAGATTGCTTTTTTGACTTAAACGAAACATGAAGGAACGCCTGACGTCCGGCGAGTCCTTCATTGCCAGTTGAAGCAACGATCCGGACTTTTTCCATTTTTGCATGAACCACATACCTGGTATAATCAGATAAAATCAGATAAAACAAGTATATATATGTATATATATATACATTGGACTGTTTTAAGAATAATCGTACTCACCAGCGTTAACCAATCCACTGGTATTATAAAGAGTGCCTAAATGAGGTCCGCTTAAACTAAGGAAGGTGTGCAAACGTGGAATAAGTGGCCGAAGTTGTGGTCGTGTTAGAGCACTTCGAATAATGATGGTCCCCAAAGAGTGTCCGATGAAGCTCACTTTCGTTGGATTCAAGCCCGATATTTCTATGTGATGACGAATCTCAGCGACCAATCTATCCGTCATAGTGTCAAAGTCCGAGAATGTGTCACCCTTGAAAACAATTCGATTCTTCAATATCGATAATTATGTTTTCATTGTTGAGATTAGAGAAACAGGGGATGATTATGGAGAATAAAAAAAAAACAAAAAAAAACAAACTTACTTGATTCTTCTCAGACATGAGAAAATCCAAGTGTGCCCCGGGTAGACCCAATTCGAGATAAGTCTTGACGAGACGTAGATCAGCTGCATTACCGTCGAGTCCATGTACGCAAACGATTAGGTGAGCACCTTCCGGCGAGAATAATCGGTACTCGTCGCTGATGTGGAAATACGGCAAGGTCGAGGCCAGGCTTGGGTAATCACTAAGAGGCACATTCGATCTTAAAGGTTGAATCGACGACGGGGTCAGAAGGTCACCGTATCCGAAGGAACGGGCACGCTTATGGAAGCGATACTGCGCTTCCTTGCGTTCTCTAGATAGGGGTAAGGTAGATAAAGAGAACTTAAAATACGAATGGAAAGGTGGACTCGGAAATGAGAGTGAGAGTGAGAGTGAGAGTGAGAGAGAGAGAGAGAGAGAAAGAAAGAAAGAAAGAAAGAAAATCAGAAGAAATGTGTGGCGGCGAAACTTAAATCCAAATAAAAAAATGCAGCAGACTATTGCTAGTTGGTGCTGATGAAGCAGCACACAAGTGCTAACACTGTTGCGTTAGCGGAAAGAAATAAAAGATTCATTTCAAGAAATAAAACGAGGAATTAATTGTCAATCTGTTGGAAGAAGAGTATCGGAGGGACCAAAAGCACGATCCTCAAAATATAATAATGTACACACCTGTAAATCCTACCGGAGAAGCTCATCTGTCGTTTGAATTCTTCCTTACATTTTTTGAAGTTTATCAAATCGTCCTGGGTACTTTGTAAAAGTTCTTTGCCTTCTTGATAACAATCCAAACAAACGGTACCACCACCGTACGCATTTTCTCGATTCCGTTGAGGACTACAAGGTGCTGTCTTGTTCTGTTTGGGACTCCTAGTTCTTTTGACCGTCTCGTAAACGTGATAAAGAGGATTGTCGATGGGCGCTGGTGGATCACGAAACTCTTCCGGAGGTGGTGGCTCGTCTTGGAACATTTTTGGTGGTGGCAATCTAACTTCTTCGTAAGAATGTTCGATAGGACTGCTATTCTCCTTTGCTGGGCCTGTCTTTCTCGGTACGATTTTGGAAAGTTTCTGACGCAACTGTTCGCTCGATAATCTCGCATTACGTTTTTGTTCCGAGCTAGAGGTGTCACCGCTGCTAACCCAACCTGAACACTCAGACGTCAAATTGCTGGAGCTCGAACTGGTCGTAGGACTACTCGGTCGAGTGGACGGCGGACTAAGGGGATTTGGAATGACGGGAAGATTGTTGCTAAGGCTATCTTTACTATCGCGTATCGGCATGCATGGTAGCGAAACGGCGCTACGTGGGACTACGATTTTGTTCTGTGCCACGGGTACGCTGGCACATCTTAGTCTTTTCACGTTGGGCGGTTGTTCACCGGTACTTGATATTTCGGATGACGGTGTTCTGCCGTTTGTAGCCGGTATCTCGTTAGGAGATTTTATCGGTTCAACCTAAAATTTGATATAATATTAAATAAACCTTTCGATATTTCCACCGATGGATTCACAATAGAATGAAAATACGAAATTAATTACCTTCAGAATAATCTTATTATTATTCTCAACTTCGAGAACATTGGTCGTAGGTGCTGGCGGTGGATGACGATATTTAGGCAAAGGTGCCATAGCCGGATCCTGATAAGCTGCAGGTGGCGGGGCAGGTTTCCTGTTCCTATGACCACACTTTCTACCATCCTCGGTAGGACGTTCGGTGTCTAATACAGGCGCTGAATGTGGCCTCCTACCGTGCTTGTCCCTTCTTCTCTCGACGCGGGTTTCTCTTTTGGGGTCGGCCTTGAGCGCGATCACTTCGTATAAGGGCTCATTAGGCGAGTCCATCGTTCTTTTATCACGTTGAACTCTTTTCTGTTGTTTCTCTTCCACGTAACACGACAACGTAACACCATTACGAGGTGATTTAGTCACCCTTTCGTCTTTCCTTTTCGTTCTGTCCCTCCTAAACTCGTAACAATCGTTTCTATCAGTCTCGTCTACGAGCCTGTCGGTACTTTTCGGTCTTTTGGGTCGGTCAGGTTCGTCGCGGGTGCGTCCGCTGGTGCCGTTAGTTCGATAAAAAAATGAATCCGTTGTTGTCGACGAGTAATTCGATACTCTGTACAACGGTTCCATCAGCAACGAATGACTGCTCGTCAATGTGCCACCGTTTATCGAATCCTGCGTTTCCCGATTGGATTGTCCGTGACTTGAGCTTGTTTTACCGATCGTGTGATAACGTCGCGTATCCAATCCGTTGGTTTGATTGTATTTACTACCTGTTTGATGTGCCTGTTTCCTTGCATTTCCACGATACGTTATCCTATCAAGTGTAGCTGTATGAAGCGGTTGCGTTTGTTGCTGTTGCTGTTGCTGTTCGTGCAAGAAACCATCAGCAACGTTGGCACCAGATTTACCGACAGGAAAGTTATTTTGATCGTTGCCTGAGAACCCTTGTCGTGTTAACAATCGATGACTCCTCGGCTCCAATCGTATCCTTCTGGTATCCAAAGAATGAAAGTCTGAAAGAAATAAAAACGAAACTCATAGAAATGTTGATAATATTGGATTGCTTGAAATGTTTGCGCTGATTGTTCGGGAAATATTCAAAGGCATCATTTTCTATTTTGATATATATATATATATATATTCAAATATTGAAATACCCAAAAGATGTATAAGACGTGACACGTGGATAAATCTCATAGAGAAATGGTAAAAAAAACAAATGATACCTTCAGACGTGTGAGAAGACTTGCTCTCGGTATTCAAGCAATCAGCCAGTTGGGCCAAATCCAACGTTCTGATATACGAGGGTACCGTTAGATTTTGTTCGCAGGATTTAGCGTTGGGCCGATAACCAGGCAGCCGAGTGTCCGATGGTAGCTCGGGGAACATTGCCACAAGAAGCGAACCGATGGACGTCGATTGGGGATCGATTTGTTGTCGATTTTGCACCAACATCTGCGTGGATTTGGCTCGAGGAAGAGGTATCACCGGAGTGGAACTCAATGATGGGTTTGGCGCTGAACAGGCCTGCTGTTGTCCAGACGGTGGGAAGAGGGTGGTGGACGATACCCTTGACCTTGGCCTTCCTCTCGATGGAACTGTCGCTGGTGGAGTCGCATTTCTCATTCCACCACGTTGTTTAGGAAATAGTTGGGTCGACACCGATCTGGGTTAAAGCCGAGTTAAGTAAAAGTTACAAACTATTTAATTATTCCCAGATAACTCGTCCAAAGATAAAGTTTCATATAGGGATAATTTATGGATTCGAAACGAGGATCTAACAAACCTGGGTAATGTCTTAGGCGAAGTTCTTGGTTGCAATGGCGCCATTTCAGGACCCAATTGATCGAGAGACTTGCTATGCCTAGCTGGTAAAGTCGAAGGGGTCGTAGCGAACCTAGCATGCATCGCTCCGATGTCCTGTGCAGCACCTTCGCTTCTCGGTGACCAGATTCCCATCGTCCTGGATCCCAGAATCGCAGCGATTCCACAGCTACAATCGTCCATACTAGGAACTGAAAAAGATAATATATTTATAATATAATTAATTCTCATATCTCGATTAATCCAAATTGTTATTCTTACTACTGTTTCTGTGTCTCTGTTGCATATCGGCATATTGATCCTCGAAGATCAAAGGCAACGAATGAAGATCCCCATCCAATTCCGGACAATGAACTGGTAACGGTGGTAACGAGGCAAGATAACGTGATCTTCGTGCTGCTTCGCTCACTGCCTGATAAGACTGATAATTAGCATCGTAACAACCCGCCGCTGACGTTCGTGGATTTTCCAATACGAAAAACCCCTCCGCAAAACGTTTAACCTGCAGAACGATCGTTGTTTAACAACAACAAAAAGAACAAAAATAAGCCCAATTAATTGGAATCAGAATCAACAGGTTTCTTAAAATCTCACTCGCAACTGATGATGAATTCTAGCGAGATGTTGATGAACAGCTTCGCGACCTGAGAAAGCTTCTAAAAAGTGTTGCCAAAGGACGATATTTTGTGCACAGAGCTGAGCTATATCTGCCTCTTCCGTGTCCATCATCTGTTAATCGAGATAACACATGATATGAACTTTTTCAAAAAACATTTCCATTAAAACTAATCAAATTAAAAACAAAATTAAACCTTGGTAATCTCTTTGTGCGTGTTCTGTGCAAGCTCGAGTGCCCTTTGCTGCCAAGATGGTAAAAGCCTTGCTAAATCGGCCAGATCATTCAACAGGGATTCCCTAGCAGCTAAAAGTAATCTCGCAACTTCTTGTTGAACCAATCTGGCGTGTTGCATCCTGGTAGCCGAACCTACGCACCTCGTAGTACTTTCCTACACAAGGAGTCAACAAAATGAATAGATTCAATTTTCTGTCGGTTCAATCGTTTCCTGTGAAAATAAAAAACAAACCAAAAAAAAAGAACAAAAAAACATATTGCTATAGTTCGCATGCCTCGTAAGCGTAGTTTTTTTATTCGATATTTCATATCACATATTTACTCATATACTTGTAAAAATATACTAAATAAGTAGATACATAAGCATTATATATAAATATATGTCATATATGTGACAACGGTTGGTGTCTATAGATAAAATGTCCGTTCTATAGACTATTATATACGTCACATATATGTAATGCATTAAATTAAAACGGCCATTGGACAATGTCACATATATGTGACGTTGGGCTTTCGAAACATACGGTCACGTCACTCATATGTAACATACGTTCCATGCAATACCGGTCGCAAACATCCCACTTTGAACTTTCCGTTCGGGTCATTTGAAATTGTCGTTATTTATACGTAGGTGTCGTATAATAACCTGTACGACTTATAAACGAAAAGTCATCATAAATCAATTGAAAAATGAAAACCAATGAAGCTTAGGCTTTATAGTCACAACGTTTCAACTCACAACGTTTCCGAAGGTTGCGTTGTTCTCGCTGTTGGCTGTCGTCTGTTTAAATTGCAACCAAGGTTTCCCACCTCGCGGTGCGCTATAAATTCCATATATACACGTTGTTGGTTAATCAGTTTGAAAAGAAAAAAAAGAAAAAATCAATTGATTTTTAAAAAGCTAATCGAACGGAAAATTGTATGAAAACTTACCAACTTTGAACGTAATGCAGGATGCTCTTCCTGATCGTTTGCGCATGGGACAAGGTAACAAAAAGAAAAACACACGATATATAATATATCAAAAGGGTAAATAGATTTAAAAAAAAGTAATGGTGATAATATAAAAGGAGAGATAAGGAAAGAGAGAAGAAAATACCGACTTGATGTACGGCTGATGAAGCGCCACGAGGCAAGCGTGGATCGTGATGGATACGGCGGCGAGATGAAAGTAATCGAAGAGTACCGGGAGATGATAATGGAGACCCTTCGTTGGCGCGAAGTTTAGCTGCAATGCCCTGAAAAGGAATCGAACGGAGAATAATGAAAGAACAAAAAAAAAGAAAAAAGAAAAACGATAGAGAGAGAGAGAGAGAGAGAGAGAGAGAGAGAGAGAAAGGCACAGTGCACACACGACTGTTCGAAAGTATCGATTTTCGTCGTCCGTTTCATTGGAAAGTTCGTCAATGTGTCTTCTTGTTTTTAATGCGTGTGTTAGTAAAATAGTATTCTGTTTCTATTATGTATGTGTATGTCCATGAGTCTCTACGTTCTCTACAGTGATCGAGATAAACCGATTGTAAATGAGTAAAAGAAAGAAAAAGAGTGTGAGAGAGAGAGAGAGAGGGAGAGTAAGAGCAGCCGTTAAAGTGCTCACCTCGATGACACGCATGCCATATTTCCGGGTTGTGTATTTTCGCTGAACCATAGTTCGACGCCAAGATTGAAGTGGGTGCGAGACAGGGCCTCCTCGATCTTGTGACTGTGTACAAGCACATGTGCTCGAAATAGTACCGATGTACCGAGTGTCACCTCTTCGTTTCTGTACAGGATTGGAAAGCGTTTGCTCGTGCCTGGTGCCTCCAACGAATCTAAAATGATGGTTCTTTACGTTCCCCTAGTGGCCAATGAGAATAGGGTGACGATGATTCGATTAGACCCGAGTAAATTGATTTCTCTTCTTCCCTAGCAATTTTAACGTTCCTGATTGTTTCATCAATCTAGTATTATTAAAAGATATTACCCATTTCACTAGAGACACTTTTTTTAATATCTCGTTAATTTTCTTTTTCTTTTTTTTTTTTTTCTTCTCAAATGAAATTATTTTTAATAATAACGATATAGTGTAATATATTGTAAAGTATCATATTATGTAGATCCATTCGAATCGTTATCTGAGAATTCTATTTTAAAAATCAATTTAACAACTCAGGTCTGACGATAATGATGAAAAAAAAGACCACTCACGATTGCGCAGCTGATTGACTTCCACCTTGACCGGTAATTTTGGCGACACTCGAAGAGCCGTCCGTATTTGGTAATATCTAAATGAACAAATAAGGTCGAATGTATGTATGTTAAATTGAACCAAAAGTTCTTGCCTTTTTTTAAATTAATATTATTTCACACGCGCGTGTAACGTAATTTTATTGACTTCAACGACAAAAATTATTCCTATCCAAAACAACAACACAATAAACGACAGGAATTACTATTGTTTCATCATTCCCCGTAACGCATTCATTGATCGAATTAGGATTATTTCCAATGTGACAAAAAGAGAATTTTCTAATAGAAAATAGTAAAAAGTTTGTGATGAAAAAATCGTTGACGATTCTTTGTTTTTTTTTTTCACGTTTATCATAAGGAGTGGTGATCGTTTTCTATATTACTACGGGATTCCCTAACACGAATTGAACGGTCGTAGGAGACCGTTTTTTTTTTCTTTTTTTTTTTTTTTTCATAAGTATTGCAATCAAAGAAGACTTTCAATACTCCTTCATCTTCTTCTTTTTCTTCCTTACCCTCGTTGAAAGAGGTCAACATTGTAGAACTTGCAGAGCTCGAGGGAGAACTCGAGGGTGGCCTGTAGATCGCTCATCTCGATCCTCAGGATGGAAGGAATCACCCCCTCCCTCTCTCTCTCTCTCTCTCTCTCTCTCTCACTCCCTCTCTCTTCGTTTTCCTTGTCCAATCACCTTTCTATCTTGATTCTCCCTAATCGTACGAGGGCCAACTTTGCGCAGGACGATGTTTCGTCTGCTTAGACGATGATGCTATACTCCTTCCACCTGCCATCCTTCCTTCCTCCCTTTTGGACCTTTTTTCTCTTCAGCGCCAAAGGTCCTCTGCCAAGAGATAAGAAAGAAATGTACGTGACTTACGTGTTAATCAGAATATTATTATTCTTTCTTATTTTATATTTTATTCGATTTTATTTCCCAAAAGTCGACTGTTTTGTGAATCCTGATTTTTTTTTGTTTAGAAATTCTTCTTATACAATATGTAAACATATTTTAAACGTTGTATGTATATACTATACTTATCATTCTTTATTTTGTTTTCTCTGCATTTGTCTAATTTTAAAATGTCGATTATGTAATGTTCTGCGCAATATTAAATGGAAAAAATAAATAATCTTTTCGTAAAAAAAATTCATTGAATTATTCAGCCGTCTCTGTTTATTCGTAAGACAAGCAGCAGCAATGTGAACGCAATGTGTTGATTTCTTTCTTCTTTTTTTTTTTTTTTTT
>NW_014569593.1:111769-126769 GCF_001313835.1 Polistes canadensis
TACTTTTTTTTTACTTTTACACGGGAATTAAGTAGCCGCGATAAAAAGCCGTTGAAAAAGTAGTTCGCTTTAAAACACGTTCTCCCCCACTGTCAAGGTCGCTCGAAGGCCGTATGCCCACAAACGTGCACCTATCTTTTCTTTTTTTTCTTTCTTTCTTTTTTTTCTTTTTTTTTTTTTCTTCTTTCTCTTGCTCGGTTACTCGCTCGAAAGATCAACGACCTCTTTCAACGGACGAAGACGCAAGATAGATAGGAGACACCGGAATGAGAAGAAAGAGAGAGAGAGAGAGAGAGAGAGAGAGAGAGAGAGTGTGTGTGAGAAAGAGGGGGAGGGGGAAAGTTGAAAGAAGTGGCATTCGCGCGAAAAATTTCAACCACGCGTCATTTGCTCCATCGCGCAGCATCCATCTTCAATTTTATTCGATATACTTTTCTATATCTATTTTGTGACATTTTTTTCCCTCATTTACGCGACACACCGTTATTACAAATCTAAGAAACGAATTTGGATTATACACACATCTAATTTTTCCGATTTATTAATTATTGTTTGTTTACCGTATAGCAATTGATTTTTGTAGATGAAAGTTGCACGAATACAATTCGTTGATAGTTAAGAACGAATTTAATAAAATGTCGATTTTATTATTACAAATCTTTTTTTTGGTTTTACACGTATTATATTTAACGTTGTGTGAAAATATTATTATTATAATCCAATATTTTATAAGAGAAATATCATATATAAATATATATCTAGGTCTACGAATAAATGTATTTAGTATTACACGAATCTTACGTGTTGTGTTGGGGTTTGGCGGGTTAAAAAAAATCTTATGAGAGAAGACCATAGGTAATACGATTTGTCACGAAAATCCTTTTACCTTTACTCGTGTATTCGTGGCACTTTAAAAAATAGGGATGAAAGTGAGAAAGATTAAGGAGGGGATGTTTCTTTCGGTAAACGAAATGAAACGAAACGAAAACAAATCAATAAAGTGTGAAAAAATATCGAGAAAATAAATATCGTTGTTTAAATTCTTAACTGATATTAAAATGTGCCGATCTTTCGGTTTATCAATTAAGCGAGGATTTCAACACACCGAAAAATTGGCACATTTTTCATTTATTTTCATAATTTCTTCTTCTTTATATAATTTAAAATTTTTTTTAATAATTTCTTCTTCTTCACATATAATTTCTTTAATATATATATATATACATTTACGCAAGTACTTATTTAAACAAAGAGATAGAGAGATATATTATAGATAGATAAATAAAAAGAAAGAAAGAGAAAGAGAGGCCCCCCGGGGACTTATAGATTTTTATTAAAGTAACCATACTCACTTAGTTGCCAACCAAAAAATCTGCAATCATTTAGTTGCCAACCCAATACTTACAGTACAATTTTTCGTATTTTAACGTATTGTAAGTTTTTTTTTCTATTTTTTGTTCCCCCCCCCCACCCCAATATCACTCGATCCAATTGATTCGATTTTCGAGACGTAATTATTACGTTGTTATATAAACTTTTTAAAAGTAATCAAAGAGAAAGAAGAAAAATTAATTACTCGAGAACAATTATAAGATGATAAAAATAAATGCAATCACTTAGAGCAAACTACTTTTCTCTCTCTCTCTCTCTCTCTCTCTCTTCAATATCGTAAACATTTCTCAGAAAGATTCTCAGGGAAAGATTTTCGTCACAATTTCTCTACCAAAGCGATAAGTAAATCCTATTGCTCTGACAAATCCCATTCCGATAGTGGAGAATTTCTTTATCCTTAAGAGAAAGTCGAAGCACGAAGATGCTTTTATCGGAAGCAAGCAAAGAGAAAGAGGGAGAGGGTTTTCTCTCTCTCTCTCTCTCTCTCTCTCTCTCTTTCTCTTATTTTTTGTCTTTTTTATATTGAAGCAATTTCAACGTCCTTAAGGAGATTATTTTGCTCAAAGAGGGGAAAAGAGAAGAGAAAAGTTGAGAATAGGTGATGCTGCATACTCTCTTTCTCTCTCACTCTACCTCTAATTCTCTCTCTCTCTCTCTCTCTCTCTCTCTCTCTCTTTTCTCGTTTATTCCTTCCTGGTTTTATGTACGTAACACGCGAGGTTGCTCGTACGAAGAAAATAGAAGACAAGGCAAGGCGAGAATCCCACCCATCGTGCTTGCTATGTTAAGACTATCCAAAGTTAAAAATATCCATACGGCGTAAATGGTAGGCGTAATCGTATAAAAACAACAAACAACACAGAATAAAATACAGGTAATTTTTCTATTAATCAACGGTAAACAGATTCCTAAAAAATGCCGTGTTGTATGAAACTGTGTTATAAGAAACCAAGAGTTTATTATTCCATTAATATTTTAATGTTATTCAATTGTTAAATATGTTTAACAAAAATCATCATTATGTGTGTGTGTGTGTGTGTGTGTGTGTGTGTGTATGCTGTAGAAGTACATTAGTAATCGTATAGAAATTTTTCTCGCAATTTTCGTGTCATCATATCAAAGTAATATTAATTGGTTAAACAAAAAATTGATCATCATTATTATCCAATATTGTAGAAATACAATAGTATCGTACAAAAAAGTTTATCTTTAGCAATTTTCTTATCTCGTTGCATGAGAGATAAAACGACATGTGTCGTAGAAAGTGCTACCTGTATTATACAGGTAAACGAAAAGAAATGTTAGACAATAATTAATCAAACGTTACTCTTGTTGTATCATATTATTATTATTATTATTATTATTATTATTATTATTATTATTATTATTATTATTATTATTATTATTACGTTTCATTATTCTTCCTTATCATCTTTACTTTATTACAACATCGATAAATATCCGAGAATTTCTTAATCGTTGGACGTAAAAGATAAGAGCAGAGAATAGAATATAGAAGAGAAGAAGATGGAAGAGGAAAGGAAAGGAAAGGGTCGACAATATTTCTGGTAGCGAGGCCGACGCACCGTGGCCCAGTTTAATCCTCCCAACCAGAATGATCCGAGACACAAGTTACAGCTGCGAGCTTTCGTATACATTCTGTGGCCTACTTACGATACATACCACCACCACCACCACCACCAACACCACCTCTACGTCGACCATTTCTATTTCCCCAAGAAGAAGAAATAACAAAAAAACAAAAACAAAAAGAAGAAGAAGAAGCTGTGTTCCAAAGTGAACAAAACCACGTAGAACCATATACGACACAACCAACCAACCAACCAACCAATTTTACCCCCTATTCATTTTTTTTATCCTTCATTCGAGCAAATCAATTTTCTTCGAGAAAATTCTTGTTTCATAAGGAAGTTTAAAT
This sequence comes from Polistes canadensis, assembly GCF_001313835.1. Taxonomy (NCBI): domain Eukaryota; kingdom Metazoa; phylum Arthropoda; class Insecta; order Hymenoptera; family Vespidae; genus Polistes; species Polistes canadensis. Next base: position 115,101 of record NW_014569593.1, read on the forward strand.
TGAGATTTAAGAAAAGTAGGAGAGAAATAGAGATAGATAGAGGACGATGAGATAATTGCTTATCGATTTCTAGGGATTAATTATTTACGTAATTAATCGCGAGATCACCGTTATCGGATTATCTATGATCGTTGTAATCTACCCTATATCATATTAGTTATCGTTAGATCGAAAATATACTCGCGTATATTGATATTTATTTTTTCCCCTAACGTTATCTCTCTCTTTCTCTTTTTATCTAAAGAGAGAAAAGGAAATAGCCTTGGTTGGCTCGAGATCTCGATGCAATCCGAAGGTCGTTGGATAACGTCCAAGGGAACCGTCGACGAACGATCATGCTTTAGTTGTAAAAAGATACATACACGTATGAAAAAAAAACGGGGTGGATACACACTGTGATAAGTTCTAGGTATCTACAATTTTAGAAAACGTATGTAGTACACACACGCCGCGTGCATTGTCTCTCTTCTCTTTTCCTAGAATCGCAACAGAGGGAGGAGTGTTCCTCTCGTTCCTCTTCGACGAGATAAAAGGGATTACTTTTTTCCATTTTTCTTCTTTTTTTTTTTCCTTTTTTGTATTCACGCGCGATCGACGGAGCATCAATCTGTCTATATACTGATAATATATATATATATATTTATATAAAGTTCCTTTCAACCCTCTGAACACGTGAAAGATAGTGAGAACGTTGCAACATAAATAAACGATTAAATAAATACACGCTTTTTATAAATATCTTTGTACAATTTTTCAACTCTACTTTAATACAAAGGAAAGGAAAATAATCTGAAAAAATTTTCAACGTTCAATCAACGTTTTCTTCTATTACCTTTTTTCTTTTTTCTCTTCTTCTTCTTCTTTTTGGATATATAATTGGTAAATTATTTGAAGAATGTAAAAAAGAAAGAAAAATACAGGAAAGGAAGTAAAGTTATAAAAGAGATTCGATAAACTTTCACTCTGATGTTTTAATATACGATACTCTTTTTCTATTTTTCATCCAATTAGGGTGGTAGGCTTGAGGTTAGAACGATTCTTCGAGCAAACCGAGTGTGAAACGCGAAAGAGAGAAAACCCGTTTACGATTCATTCTTTCAACGGGATTAACCTTGAAGAACCTTTCAACCCGAGCATTCGTACTACTTGTGACGTAACAATAATAATACTATACTATACTATACTATACTATACTATATTATACTTTCTCCCTTTTTCTTTTCTTTTCTTTTTTCCCCTCTGCTTTATGCACGCAAACCAGAAAGAATAATGACGATATTGCACGATTATAGTAGTAGTGTTGGCCTGATTCTATAAAAAGAAAAGAGAGAGAGAGAAAAAAAAAGGAAGAAAGAAAAAGAAAAGGGACTACTAGTTTGTTCCAATTATTTACTAGAATGATAGGAAAATGTATGCAACCCTAACGCACGACTCTATTATCACCCTACGTGTTATACGTGAATAACGATGTTATTGCATTTAATATTCACTTTATCGTACTGTAATTTTCTCCTTCGCGACATGATTCAAAAGGATAATTTATTATTCCAATCGTGTACTCACTATAATCGGATCATCCCGTTTAGTTTAACAATAATACGATTAATAACATTAATTAAATATATAGGCTTTTTTTTTACGTTTTATTTTATTAACTCGTCGTAGTTTAAATATTTTTATTATCATTACCGCTAACTAAGAAAATGTATATAATATGAGATTAACGGATATCAATCTGTTAATACAAATTAACAATCCAATTGACATTTTCAAAGATTATTAATTTATTCTCATATTTCCACAATTATAAATCTTATAATCCTTATGAAGAATCATTTAATAATTATCGTAAATAGAGATTATAATAATAATAATATATATGAAAACACACATATTGGTCTGTGTACAATTAAATTAAACGAAAATAAATTTCGATAGATTGATATGTAACAGTTCAAAAAGTCACGCACACCAATACGAAAGATTGTATTATTCCTCAAGAAAATAATATCCGAAAATGTAACGATTTCAATATTTTTATTATCATCAAATTTCATTCATAATTATCTTCCTATTTAAAAACAAAACAAAACAAATAAAAAATAAAATCCTATAACAAGTATTATTTTAAACTTTGATATTGTTATATCAGTTACGTAAATAACACAATTGAATAATAATGAAATGAAAAAATGTGATAAAGGAAGTTGATTATTGGGCAGATGAGACACCACCCTTCTTCTTTATTTTTATAGGGGAAAGGGAGGAAATGGATCTGAAGGGGTAGAAAATTGAAATTTCATGTCGATTTGCGCGACTAGTTACGTTCGACCGGAACGAAGACCTGTCCTGCATCACCCTCTTCGTCTCCTCCCCCTCCCTCCCTCCCGCCCTTTCCTCCCCCTTACCACCCTCCTCTCTTTCTGTCTGTCTATTATCCCTGGTCGTCGACCTATCGATCGACGGTACCACCGGCCACTTGCGAGAAAACTTGCCGGATTTGTTCTGTCACTTCTCGCAAACTTCCCCCGAGGTAAGCTCGTACGAAAAGCTTTCTTAACTTTCCCTTATTTTTTCGTTCTTTCTTCATCATTCTAAAAGAAGAAGAAGAAGAAGAAGAAGAAGAAGAAACCACCGGTGAGATGATAATGATAATGATAATGATAATGCAACTTTGAACTTTAACACGTGAGGACACTTTTGATCTAATTAATTGTCAGATAAATGAAATAAATTAGTTATTAACGTATGATTCGTATTATTTTCTTATCTTGTTTTGTACAAGTTTATTATTATATATTATACCGTGTTAGATTTGAAAGCACACCGATAACGTGAAAATGAAAGAGGAAACCTTATCGTACGAATAGAAGGTAACGTTACAATTCTCTTTATTATTCCGTGAATGATATAACACAGACGACTACTCTCCTGGGGGCTGGGTTCATTCATTACTCGTACTATCTATCTCTCTTGCGAATTATAATAGTAAAGTTGAAGATCTATGTCTTCTTCTGTACGTGTAGGTAGATATATATATATATATATCGGTGTGTTTGTCTACTACATATGTGCCGAGCGAGTGTTTGCATCAGCAGCGACCTTAAAAACAGCAGAACTAGATAAAACGTAAACGTTTCAAATTATATCATTCAAATGATTAAAACCAAGATCAAGTTCGTTAATTCATTTGTATATTTGTGTTTGATGTTTTATTATAAAAAAAAAAAAAAAAAAGAAAAAAAAAAAAACAAAAAAAATAAAATAATGAACATTTTTCGAATAGTTCAAGCTAAGTAAGGAATGTGGGTGGAATTATAGGATTTTTTTGTCTTGTCGGTCGTTCGCCTGACCTTTCGTTTGATCTTTTTTCGTTCTTTATTTTTGCTTCCTATTATTTTGCTCCCATTCGTATATCCCTTTTTCCCTATGGATTAAAAGTGTTACGAAAAATAACTATGAACGGTTCTCTTCCTTTGACCTCGTCACGGTCGTTCGTTTGCACACACAAGCATAGACCACTACCACTTTTCGCATGGTGGAAGAGAGTGTATTTGATCAGACGTCTAGACACCTCTTCCATCTTCTCTCTCTCTCTCTCTCTCTCTTCGAGTTTCGTTACTTGATAGAATCGATGAAAAATCACACCTATAGTGTGATAGAAAAAAAAATATAGGAAGTATATATATATATATATATATATATATATATATTTATATATTTATATACAATGATCGAGGTGACAAATAACTTTTGTGTATCAACTGTCAACGCGATATTCATCTTTCCTATTCGAATTAACAAATTGTATAACGTAAGTAGAGAAATAGTGTCACGAAAAGTTGATTTATCTGATTGAAAAATTATACAATCCTTTTCTTTTTTGTTTCCCCCCCACCAAATGTATTTGGGACAGGTATGATACAGATACTTTTTTTTTTTTTTTAACGTACAACACACCTTAATTGACGATTTATATCGTGGATTATAACGACAAATATTGCAATTCTGTTAACAACGAATTATTATTTATGTTTTAGTATTAATTTTTTAATAAAAAAAAAAAAAAAAAAAACAAATATAAAAATTATCAACTAACGTTCGAAAACATTTAAAGCTTATTATTCATTTTTCCGGTAAGTTAATTTCATAAATTCGATATTTTCGTGGGCAGGGAAGATTTTTCTTCCCTTTTTTTTTTTTCTTCTCTTTCTTTCCTTCTAATGGAAAAACAAACATCGTTATGTTTTTTATTTAACAATTAAATTAAATTTCGTACTTTTTTCTTTTATTTTGCGTTATGTGTTGACATTATTTCGGTTGAGTGCCTCCCCATATATATTTAAACCAATGATTGTATATGCGTGGTATACGGCCAAATAAATTAATGAAAAACCAATAATTATTAATTTTAACGATGTTTGTTTATCTATCGAAATATCGAAAAAATACTTCCACGCGTATAAAAATGTCGGATTTATTAAATGCGCTTAATACGAACAAATTACGTGCTTTAAATGTTTTTCTTCTTCCGTTCTTTTTTTTTTTTTTTTTTTCATTTTTTGTTAACTCATCATCTAAAAGTTATTAAAATCTTTCGTGAACACCGAGAGAATCAATTAGAAATACAATACAAAAATAACGATTATTGTTTAAACGAATATAATAAAAGTTCTTTACTTTATTCGAAATTTGTTCTTTTCGTTTTTTTATATTTGTTTGTTTATTTGTATTCTTCCTTACTTCGTAAGCACTTGACAAAATTTCTAATCATCGGTTCTAGAATACGAGAAAGTAGAAGAAGAAGAAGAAGAAGAAGAAGAAGAAGAAGAAGAAGAAGAAGAAGAAGAAACTTAGTTCTTTTGTCTCAAAGCTCGGTAGTATTTTTTTAATATTTTTGTCAGCATCTTCTCGAACAACAAGAAGAACAAAAATGTTCTCTGCTGCTTGCTGCTGCAAGAAGAGGAAGAAGTGTTCTAAGGGGTTGGTAAATTGTTGAACTAGAAAATCTTCGAGATGATAGGGGAGGTGGTGGTGGAAGTGGGGGATGGGGATTGGGTAGAAAAAAAATGACGAAAGGTGTCTTACGTACTTATACGAGTAATACGAAACTGGAAAAGTATCACGAGAATGCACTCGTGGTATTCGCGAAGTAGAAACCAAACCCATTCATTGAAATATCAAGATCGTTCCTTTTCTTTTTCTTTTTTATTATTTCTTTTCTTTTTTTTTATATACTTCTTCGAAATTTTCTTCTCTATTCCATATTGTTCTTCTTCTTCTTCAAAAAATCAATAGTTTCGTAATATTTCTCTTAAAATACATCAATACAACAACGTAGACATTTTATATTGCTTGACAATATTACATTTATTTTCGTATATTACTTCTATCTGATTTTTCTTTTTTACGCAATAGCAATAATAAAGGTAACAGTAGTACCAAGTACCTGTACCGGACCACTAGCAGCTGTACAACAGCACCACAACCCCAACAGTAGAAATACAGTAACAGAAACCTCAACTCTTTTATCGTTTCTAACAATAAACCGAACCAAACTCGATACTATTAACAGTACGTTTCATTCCTTCGGTACGATCACGATAAATACACAAAGAAATATAACCAACCAACCAACCTACCAACCAACCAACATTGTCTCGAGATTACGTTCCTTCCCTATCAACTATGCGACGTTCGGGGGGAATGGGGTTGAGTGGGGGGATGGGGGCAGGGAACGATGGGATGGTTCTAGTTGTTTGTCCTATGTAGTTGTGAAACAAATCCGCACAAGTTCAACGTGCCCCGGTGTTCGCGTGCAAATGTAAAGTTTCGAGCCGCGTAATGATAAAACGTGCTTTATTACAACGTTTCCCAGGACAAATTTCACGTGTTCGAGACCCATTTATGGGTTTGGTATACCTTCCAACCCCTCCCCCCCCCCTGACCGTGCCGCCATCCTTTTATAAATTTGTACGAAAATTCGTCGAAATGATGAACGTTGGATAAACATCGGGTCTCGGTTAAATTCTATAAACGTTGCCAGTAATCGTGCAACCCCCTTCGTCCTCCCCCCACCCGCCACCCTGCTACTCGCCAACCCCGCCTAAATTCTTGTTCTCCTTTTTTTCTTTTTTCTTTTTCCATTCGTCGTACTCTCGTAAAGCTTTATCGTTTTATCTCCGTGGAGAGAAAAAAAAAAAGACGGAAAAAGGGGTGTCGAGGGGGGGCGAAGGGTTGAGTGATTCGGTACGAGTTGAATATTTATCAGACGGTTAATTTCGTTCGAAAGTTTATATATGTAAGTAGTTATTGTAAGACTTTGTTAAAAATAGAAAAGAAAAAATATGAGATAAGTTTAAGCCTCGAGAGTATGTATGTACGAGGTCAAACAAATTAATATCATTATCGTTAAATCGTAGACGGTAAAAAAAAAAAAGAAAAAAGCAGCAAAAAAAAAGTAAATTATTATTTATATAAAAACTCTCTCTCCTACACTACAACGTTTCGGTTAAACGATAAGATATTTGGAACGCGCAGATAAATCTTTGTAAAATATTAAAGAATAATAATAATAATATTAAGCAAGTTCGCGAGAAGAAAAAAAAAGGGTTAGCGAATATAATAAAGGAATAATCAAACCAAATCGCATGACAATGAAACGAAACGAAACGAAACGAAAAGATAAGTATCAGATTTTTAAATGGAGTGAAATAAATAAAGTAATCGTCGTTTTTCTTCAAATGAATCCTTAAACTAAACAACGATATTAATAATAATAATAATAATAATAATAAAAGGTGCTTAATGGTTATTATCGACTAGGGTCGGTGCAATTCCAGATCATAATATATAAAAAGAAAAGAATCAGAAGAAACAGAAGAAGAAGAAAAAAAAAGGGAGAAGAAGAAAGAAAGAAAGAAAGAAAGAAAATCGACGGGGGGGTGGGGTGGGATGGGAAGGGAGGATTACTGGTCGTTCGCATTAAATACTCATTCGAGAAGTAAACGAGCAGAAATCTTGGAAAGAAATGGTAGGTAGAGGGGTGGGTGGAAGGAGTTAGGAGGAGGGGGGGGGGTTAGCGGAGAAGAGTGTTCCATCGCTAATCGGGCAGGTGGTGCATCGAGCCAAGAATTTAATACATCTTGACCCGAATAGTTTGAAAAAGCGGCTTCGACGCTCGTTATTTCTTTCGTCGTCCATCGCGTTTTCTTTCTCTCTCTCTTTCTCTCTCTCTCTCTCTCTCTCTTTTTCTCTCTCTCTCTCTCTCTTACATTAGTGAGAGTTTCTTCTTTTTAGCTTTAGCAGTCGAAGTAGCGTTGGATTATTTATCCCACTCACGACGACCCACCCGTGGCCACAAATACACACTCGGAATAAGATTCGGTACGAGCGGGATCGATCGGACTGGAAAACGTTCGTTCGTTCGTTCGTTCGTTCGTTCATCGTCATCCTCTTCCTCCTCCTCGTCCTTCTCCTCCTTCTCCTCCTCTTCCTCCTCTTCCATGTCCTCTTCCTCTTCTTCTGTGACGTTTCAATAACGGACTCTCGGAAAATACGAGAGACACTCTCGTCAGAGTTACTGAGAGAACAAGAAAAGAACAGGGAGGGGGAGAGAGAGAGAGAGAGAGAGAGAGAGAGAGAGAGAAAAGTTGTACTCAGGTTGATTGTGAAAGAGCAGCAAACATCGATTCGTAACGGGTGACATCAACTTTCAGAGAGAAAAATATTACACGAGTGGAGAGAATTTCTTGGTGAAAGGAATAACCTAGCCCTACACCCTCCCCCGTCCCTCCCCCACCCTTTTTTTTACATAGATATATGTATATGTATATGTATATGTATATGGAAGATCTATTATACGGGAATTCTTTTCTCGAATGTCCTTTTCCAAAATCTTCATTGTTCCTCACTCGTAAACAAGACACCGGCGTGTTTCATCGTACGTTAACCTTTAAGAGTCGGCCAACTCAACGATCCTAAGTGTGTCGAGTGACGCTAGAGAGTTGAACCGTTTTAAACCATTAAGCTTTACCCTTTCTCTAAGCTCGTGCCGATTTTCGGTAGGTGATATAAAGACGAGTGTCTTAATGTATTAGAAGACAAAAATTTGATAGAAGTTCTATGGAAGAACGAAATTTTCAAGTTACCTGAATGATTGAGAAAGATTGTGAAACGGTATGACACACTTATATAATTTAACCCTTCTTTGCATGATTTTTTCTTTTCTTTTAAAATAAATCAGGGTGATGTAATTAATGCTCTAGATTAAAGGCAAAATATTTAAAAAAATCCTAGTGCTATTTTTTGACAGCTGCGTTTTGTTGTATGCAATAGTCGCTTAAAAAGTTGCCAGCAACAACAAATATACAGTATGTACAAGGGTTTTGAGTACCTTTTTTGTTGACTAAATATTATGATTGAAATTTCCATCATCATGCAAAGAAGGGTTAATAAAAATATATTAAAAAAATTAAATGCGTTGCGTTGCATTGTGTGTTTCAATCTTCTGTCAAAATTAGCACGAATTTTTCGGACGACCCAATATATTGGGCTCCTTCCTTCCTTCCTTCCTTCCTTCTTTCCTTCCTTAAAACCAGCACCACCACTACCCCACCACCACCATCACCATTCCCGATCGATCTCATAGATTTGATAAGGAAAAAATAGTTCATCCTGTGGATGGGTTTTATTATAAATCGATCGTAATAATCAATATGCAAACTTGCACACACATCGTTGACCGATAACATTATTAACATCTCTCACAATCAATACGATTTGAAATTCGGATTTGACCAATTAAAATTAAAAACGAATCGAACGTGTAACGCGTAATACCCGTGCGTTTGTGTATATACCCACCCCTCCTCGATCGAGAAAGAAAGAAAGAAAAAAAAAGAAAAGAGAAGAGGAGTGGAGGAACTAAAAAAAAAGTCTTTGAATTTTTCATCCTACATATCATATATAATCTTTTTCCGATCGTGATAAACTTCATCGATGCGTTCGTTGTGTTGATTCCCCCTGAGACTTAACCTGGCCCCCTCCTCCTCCCGGTCCACCCTCCCCACACCCACCTGTCCTCTTTCTATCACCTAAAAAGCAAAGTACGGGCTGACCTTTTCGTTGGTCACGAACAATCCGGAAATGTCACGGTGTTAATTTTGTTTATCTTTTTTTTTTGCCCTCTTGTTTTATTCTCCTTCCCCTATTTATCTTTCATATTATTAATATTCTCTTCCCTTTGCATTTAAATCCATTAATTTTTTTAATCTTTCTTTCTTTCTTTTTGCGTGCAACTCTCTCTCTCTCTCTCTCTCTCTCTCTTTTTATCTATTCGTATGTTCACTGAAAATTCCTCTTTTCCAAAGTAGAAAATGCCTAAAGTAATAGTGAAGGCGATGATGATGAGCTTTGCAAGGCAATTCGCTCCGGGGGGGGCTTTTTAAAGGTTGGCCAGAATGAACTGGTGTTTGCACGGAAGTGGCCAATCGACGGAAGAATTAGATAGAGAGAGAGAGAGAGAGAGAGAGAGAGATAAAAAACGCGTCACCTTCTTCACACCCCTGCCTTTCCTCTCCAACCCCACTATTTCATCCGATATTTCCTTGTCATCGAATAAAACTCGTGGAAGAAAAACTGTTCATTCGCGAGAGGGAACAAATTTGACATCGAGTTACGATTATTATTTGTAACGAGTCGCGCGTTTACGATTGGAAAAAAATAAAAAGATAAAGAAAAAAGTAAAAAGAAAAACAAGAGGTGAAAAAGATAAAATATACACGAGAAAAAGGGTGAAGGTGAGTAAAGGGAAACGAAATGTGACTATATAACAACCCCCTCTCCGTATGCGTAATTCACTATACACTCGCGTATCCCGTGGTGTGCTTTATATTATTCAATCATGAGCTTTCTCGTATCGATCACGAGTTTTATAAAGTAAAGCCACGAATTTCCCTGACACGATGTGTGTGCCACGACATTGTTTTATATTTCATCTATCGAAGGCCAAAGTATAATAGTTTCCCCATTGTGTTAAACTAAATAAGAAAATCTTGGCAAAAGCGTAACCCACACATCCCCCACGGCCCCMCCCCCCCCCCTCCGGCTGCAAAGTACACACGGAAAAGGAAAGAAAAAGAAAAAGAGAGAGAGAGAGAAGGTAACACAGGATGAGTGTACTTGACTTGAGTGATAACAACGAACCCGATGAATCACGATGAAACAAGCTTATGAATAATACGCCATGTGATCGATAAGATCAAGCCTAGTTTGAACATCTGTAATCATGTTCGTGGCTGGCCTAATGCAATTATTACAATAAATTTTTTTTCTCTCTCTCTCTCTTTCTATCTTTCAATTTTACTACTCTCACCGCAATTTTTTAATCTGAACAATTTCTTTCTCACTCGCTTCGGGATAGATTGGAAAGATAAAAGGAATGAAAGGGAACGCGAGAGATAAAGAGAGAGAGAGAGAGAGAGAGAGAGAGAGAAAGAGAGGATAAACTCATTGGTGGTACTAAATTAAAGAGAACGATGTGTACACGAGTCAAACACCTTGATAACTTTTGATCAATCCCAACGTTTGCTCTCGACAAAGAATTTAGCCGGGGTTAGTAGTTCGTGTTGAACGAGATGAAAGCGATTATCGAAAGAAGAGGAGAAAAAAATGAAAGAAAATAAAGCAAACACACAGGACACACACGTGCACACATATATATATATAGAAAATAGATGTAGATTTTAGCCAAATATCGGAGAAGATCAGGAGAAATCATTAAAAGTCGTTCTCATGATGGCCTTCGAGCGTAATCCGCGAGTGCATAATTTTTTCTAGGAAACGTGGACAAACGTAGAGATATGCATGCACCCTTAATACATACATAGGTCGCGAAATGTGGGTGAAAAGAGTGGTAAAAGAAAGAGGTTGACGAGCGTGTCGAGATAAAGAGAATGAGAGAGAGAAAATGAGAGAGAGAGAGAGAGAGAGAGAGGGAGGAAATGAGAGAAAGAAGGGTCTGAGCTTGCTTGCTTGCTTGCTTGCTTGCTTGCTTGCTTGGTGGGGGATCAATTTAGAAGCCGTGACTCACTCGACACGGTGACGTCGTTAGCGAGTACCCCTCGCAGCCCTCCCTGTAAAAAAAGGAATAATCCGGTAGGTCTCACGGCCTCTCTATCTTTCTCTCTATAAGCGGGGACTAATCGAGGCCAGTGCACACACCTCCTCTCGGAGGATAGGTTGAAACGTGAAAGAGGAGGAGAATGAGAGAATGAGAGAGAGGATGGCGTTTGGTAAAACTCGTGAAGGGTAGGAATGGATGTAGCTTAGAGGAAGAGGAAGAGGAAGAGGATGAAGATGAGGATGAGGATGAGGAGGGGTGGGGTTAGGAGGTTGAGGGAGAGATAGGTGGTGGTGAGGAACTTCTCTCACTCACGACGAGCGGTCGACGGGGCTCGAGTATTATTCTCGGTATTCTAGTGTAACACTTGACGCTGCTTGGAGAGTAAGAGAAGGAAGAGATGTGGTGATGGTGGTGGTAAGGTGGTAGGGTGGTAAAATAGGGAAGAGAGAGAGAGAGAGAGAAAGAGGAAAGGGTGGATCGTGGCGATCCAGGAAAAACGTGGAGTGCAAAAGGGCATGAGATGCGAAGGCACGCTGTATACAAT
>NW_014569593.1:129269-141362 GCF_001313835.1 Polistes canadensis
TATTATGCTGTTGCTGCTACTGCCGCTGTGGTAGCTCAATGATATTATTGGCTGCCTAGTGACTTTCTTTATCCAATAGCGACGCCGAACTTCCGTTGCTGCTGCCATTTCCTCTACTTAATCGACTTTTCAGTAGACGATTTGTTTTTAATAGCTTTAGACGTAAAGAGTAATATTTAAGGAAGTATTTTTCGCTCGTTTAATATACTTTATCGTAATTGAACACCGTTAAAAAAACGATGTTTAAGATAATATTATTTATAAACGTAATGAAATAATTGTAAAATTAATCCGAAAATAATTGTTAATCCTAAGTTTGAATATAATGTCTGACAAAAATGAGAAAAGGCAATTGAAAAGAAAGTTTATATCTCTCGAGGACAAAGTAGAAATTTTAAATCGTTTGAAGGATGGAGAAAGGATATCGTCTGTTGGCAAATCGTTCGATTTAAACGAATCTACGATTAGAACCTTGAAGAGAAATGAGGAAAAAATAAGGAAAACAATGGCAGATGGTTGTCCCTTAGGTGCTAAACGTACGACACGCAATCGAGATATTGATATAGTTAAAATGGAACGAGATCTAATGATTTGGTTGTACGATTGTATTGCCAAAAATATTCCTGTTAATGGCAATCATATCAAAGAAAAGGCATTACAAATCTACAATCATTTGATAGAAATTAGGGGTCCTTCTGCGGATGACAAAAAACAGTCCAAATTTAGTGCAAGTAAAGGGTGGTTAGAAAATTTAAAAAAAAGATACTCGTTGCATAATATTAAATTTCAAGGTGAACAGACTGCCTATAAGTTTAAGGCGGAATCGCCTGAAAATCTTGACGCTTATAAAGAAAGTATCACACTTGATATGTGTACAAATTTAGCAGAAAATCTCTTGATAAATCCAATGTTAACAAATCGTTCCTTAAGTACTAGAATAATGAAAAACAAAGGTAAGTCTCGATTACCTGTACTGTGTAATTCTAATAAAATTTCTCGTATGTCCAAAAATATTTTCAAGAAACGGTCATGTAATTATTTGAAAATGATCCAAAAAGGAAATGATAATTCACTTCTAGAAAAAGTAAATGTTACTTCTCGCGTAACTGGTAAAGGGTTTAAAAAAGAGAAAAACCGTGAAGATTTAGAAGAACTGTTTCGAGAAGAGATTTTAAATGAAAAGGAACTGATGGAATTGATTGACACATCTTCCAATATATTGGTAAACGAAAATATGGATAAAGAATCGGACGCAAATTTCGATTTAAGTGCTTTGAACAAGGGACTAGAATTGGGTGAACAATTAAAAACGTTCTTTATAGAAAATGATCTTTCAACTGTGCGAAGGGAAAAGTTTAGAAAAGAATTGGAAAAATGTTTAGCTCCTTATAGAGAGCTCTTGTTAAAATTACATAATAAAACTGTACCTAAGAATAAAAATGAAGATACGTAAAATGAAGGAAAAACATTAGGCTCGTTAAAAAATAATTAGTTAGGCCATTAATATTGAACAGTGATGACGGACATTGAGAGAGAGAATCTTTAATCTCAAACATAAATTCCTTGTTTTTTATTGGAAATAAACGTTTCCAAGTTTATATCTTTACGTTTTTATTTAATTTTCTTATATGAAAAATAATAAGATCAATAAAAATGATTTGAAATATGTCAACATATTTTTATTACCTATATTTAAAAAATTATATTATACAACCAATGTTTATTATCTAACGATAATTCAACATTTAAATTATGTATATAAAAGTCTTTTCATTTTATAAAACTGTAATTACTTTTGTACCAGCCTGATAGTACAAGTGCTAATAATATATATATTTCTTAAAAATATTAAAAATTAATTATTGTTGCGCCAACCCAATAACATGTGCACTAATAAATAACAAAAGAAACAAGTATTAAACGAATCTACAAAAATGAGTTCGAATTTAAAATGTTGAGGAAGCTAGACTTGAGTGCGCCATCAAAAATTAGACACTGAAACTATTTGACAGATACGAAACAATGAACATAGATGTCGACTCATGGTTGTTGAAGGAACATGAGCGGCCATTTGGAAAATGAAAGTTGTAACCACGAAGCCTATATACAAGGAGAACGAACGCGATACGCATTCTCGTCGAATTTGTGTCGTTGAAAATGAGTAAAGATTGGGTACGATAATTCTCCACGAGGGTGGTGGTGGTGGTGTTTGGGAGTTATCCATTAATTATAGTTAATTAATCGATTAATTTTCTTACAGCTCAACAGGTTATTTTATATTGTTGATTTTGTAGTTTACTGTCTAAGCTTAATGTAACTGTCAATTACATTTTACATCCAGTATTATTCATTTTTATACTGAATAATTGAGTTAAAGATCAATTGATTCCATTTCACAGTTTCTTTTTACAGATATATATAGGATAATTTATCGACATTTTTTTCATGCTATTGCTATTTTTTCTCTTGACTTTGTGATATCATAACTAATTGTTTCACTTTTTTTTAGTTTACAATTTTTTATTTACTTCCTTGATTTATTTATCTATTTTTTTCCTAAGTTAAAGGTACAACTATATATATTTGAAAAGTTTGACCCAACGAATCGACGCGCTCTCTAGTGACAATAAAAATCATCCTTTAATACTGCATATACGTAGACACATTTATAAAACTGCATTCGTTCTCCTTGTATATAGCTCCGTGGTTGTAACATCAATATGGAAGAGAGTGGTGTTTTGTCGGGCAACGAATTAACAATGAAACGTCGAATGATATTCGGATACTTGCTTCACTCCTGTGGAAAAAGTTTTCTTATTTACGTAGTGATAGCTCTTATTGCAACACTAAACTATACTCGTGAGTTTATTATCCGATCCGTAGATTATATATTTTTCTAGTGTCTCTGCTGCTTACTGGTGTTATTGCATGGATATAGAAAGAGAGGGGGAACAGAGAGAAACGCTATACTAATGATGGCCGCTTCTGTATAATTTTGGTGCCAAATTCAAATAGTACAAAAGACAAAAACTATCTTATTGAAGGGGATTATTTCTGATTAAAAAGTTAAATAATAATTCGATGCCCCCCCCACCCCTTAATTTTGGATTACAAGATGAAAAGGAATATAAAATAAAAGAAATAACAAAAAAGAAAAAAAAAAACAAAATAACATAATATTTGATTCGGTTTGATATGCACGTTTTAAATATAACCGCTTTTTATGCACATTTTATTATCATTTTTTAACGTCCCTGATTGAGATTATATACTAACGTATTTTTTTTTGTTTTTTTTTTTTTTCATGATTTCATGTGTTACGCGATTACATTTAGAAATAATAATATTTATTAATTTGCATTATTTTCTGACATCGATTGCTTTAAAGATTAATCGCACGCATTGCTTAACTTTAAACATTTTATCGAATAATTTTGTACAATCTTTTAAAATATTCCTTCTACAGATTATCTAGAAACAAATAAATGGCAGGCGATGTGGAATGGATTAGAATCATTCCTAGTTTCACAAAATAACATCTTAGAATCTAACAGTGACTATATAGCCTCGCAAAGTAATTTACTGAGAGCTATGGAAATGTATTTGAGACAAACAACGTACAATAACAAAAGTACGAATGCAACGAACGAAAAAACAAGGATATACGCAATAACGCCAACTTTTACCAGGCCCGTACAAAAGGCCGAATTGACCCGCCTATCCCAAACTTTTCAACTTGTGCCAAATTTCCATTGGATAATCGTCGAGGACTCGTCAGAGAGGACAAAACTTGTCTCGAGATTACTCAAGGAAAGTTCATTAATGACTTATACTCATTTAGCCACGGCTACTCCTCCTAATTATAAACTTGGTAAGGACGATCCTAATTGGAAAAAGCCGCGAGGTGTTGAGCAACGAAATGCAGCTTTACGTTGGCTAAGGAAAAATTGTGATTCAAGCGATAACGGTGTTGTATTTTTTGCCGATGACGATAATACTTATTCCGTCAAATTATTCCAAGAGGTAACGAAATAATCCAATAATATTATTTATAAAAATTACACTATTATTTTTCCATCAACTTAACATATATTCTTAAAAGATAAAATAACTATGTCGGGTAGTTATCAACCTTCTATTACTTTACTCAAACTAATTCAACTCAATTTCTTAATTTTATTAGAACAGAATTTCCTAAAACACCTGGGTCATTAAATAATAATTTAATTTCGCAAATGAATAACTCATGATGTTCAATAATCGATGTTATAGTTTCGTACATAATCTACAAGACAGTAAACTTAGCTGAATATTAATCCCTATCATCCCCCTTCTTGAAACCCTACAATTGCCCCCAAGGGAGAAATTCTCTCCCTGTTGAGAAAACTTGAGCCAAGCCAACTTGCTGCACATATTTCAGATGAGAAAGATTCAAAAGGTCGGCGTTTGGCCGGTGGGCCTCGTTGGTGGTCTAATGGTGGAGAAACCTATTTGTGATAATGTAACTAATAAAGTAGTCGGCTTTAATGCTGCTTGGAAGCCCAACAGACCGTTTCCTATAGATATGGCAGGTTTTGCTATCAACCTGAAACTCCTATTAGAGAATAAGGATGCATTATTTTCTTATGACGTTGAGAGTGGTTATCAAGAGAGCGAGATTCTTAGACATATTGTTACTAAGGATGAATTGGAACCTTTAGCTGATTCCTGTACAAAAGTGAGTAACATTTGGGATCTTTATTTCAGGTAGCAAGTATAGGTAAAAACTTAACACTAATCTTAGTAACATTTTGTATGTACTTAATATTTCTATCATAGCTAGTCAAATAATTTCTCTTTGACTAAAGTTATATTTATTACAACAGATAATAGTCTATTTACTGTTACGAAATTTCATGGTGTTTTTCTTTAATGTTTTTTCATCAAAAATTGCAGGTATACGTTTGGCATACGCGAACGGAACCACCACGATTGAGCGTTGAGCAATCATTAATAAAGAAAGGGATGCGTTCGGATTTTGGGATAGAAGTCTAAAATCATGACAATGTATCTTCCGTAAAAGATACACACGTCTTCGTTTGTTAACTACAGTTTCAGTTCATTCTATGAGATGAACACGACTTTTGTGATGGATTTGAATCTACAAACTGATAATGTGGGTTTTATGCAATCAACATAATAATTTTTCACTTCAACGTGATATAGATTAAATTTAATAAAAGAGAGATCTGTTGTTTTGTTGTAATGATTCTATTTGAAAATTGTTGTTTGATAAGGTAGGAATTTATTATATCGACGAACGAATATAGCGGCTGAAAAACCATCGGCCTAACGATTTTTTACTTTTTACTTTTCAATTAAATCTACTTTATATTGTTATTATTATTTACATTTAATTTAATCGATATCGGCTCTCGCAAATAATTTCATCTCAATCCAAAATAAACTGTAATGCGGGGGGATTTGATATTATTTATTTTTACAAATAGTAAAAGTGTATATACACGCACATTTACGAATATAGTTATCAAATTTTTTATTTCCAAGTGTTATAACATTCGTTCTAATATTTATAATAAATAAATACAGAATAAACGTGTGTGTTTAAAAGAAATTATTTTAACCCATTTTTAGGGAGTCAAATATCGTTGACACGAAGCTATGGTTCGGGTAATTAAAAATTCCAAGAAACCCCCTAACGCGAATATTTATCGAACATTTTTCCCCATAAACTGTCTAATAAATTATAAATTTTAATATTTCATAGGGTCTTTCAAGTTGAACGTTACCTTAAACTTAAAAAGAAAATGAGAAAGTGATTCCCTAATGTAAAAAAGGCTTAAAAAATTTGACCATTGCGAAAATTTCACGAGCCCTTTTCAATGTCGTTCTTTTTAATATCTTCTTTGAATTGTTTTTTTGAAAATGTCTTTTAATTCTTTATTCGGGTACGTTTTTCTCACGTACAGGAAAAAGCATACATAAAAAATATGCCTTACATTTATAAACTTTCCACAATAATAATAATATAATAATAATAATAATAATAATAATCATAATAAAAAATTAAAAAATAATAATATTCGCTAAATATTATTTTATTACAAATTGGAAGCTGCGTAGTAATACTTTTTTTTTCCTCTTTTGATTTTTTTTCACGGAAAGCTCTATATGCAAAAAAAGAAAACAAAAATGTGTGAGAGAGAGAGAGAGAAGAAAGTGTGAGAGAGAATGAGACAGAGCTACGCTCCAGGTTTTTATATTTGTTTTTTTTTTTTTTCCATTTGTTCCATAATTTTTTTTTTCTTTTTTTTTTATATAATTTTTTTTTTTTACGATCATTTTGGCGGCAGATACAAAATTGCTTGAACAAGTGTTAAAGAAGTTTAACGTTGAAGCCTCCTCCTATTTTCTCTCCAAATTTTTTGGAAACATCGTCTCGACGAGATAGAGAGAGAGAGAGAAAGAGAGAAAAAAGAAAAAGAAAAGAAAAACAATCTTTGCTTCGCAAATCGCAATCCACCGTTTTTTTTCTTTTCATTTCTTTTCTATTCTACTCTAGTCTATTCTATTCTATTCTATTCTATTCTATTCTTTTCTTTTTCTTTTTCTTCTCTCTTTGTCGTGTCTAGATCGATGCTTTTGTATTATTATATATATATACATATAATTATAATCATTAATTCTCACATGTCGTTTACGAGCTAATAATGACTTAATAGCTAATAAGTACTTATACATTTGGCAAAACTCTTTTTCTTCTCACGTTACGTAAAAAAGCTACTCGAACGTTGATAAATCATTTTCGCGAGATGGAAACAAACACACCGAATATAATAATGATGAACGAAAACCAACATTTCTTTTTTTTTTCTTTTCGAAATCCACTTATTGTTACTAAGGATACTTTCTCAATCTTCTTTTTTCTCTCTTGTTCTTGTTCTTCTTCTTCTTCTTTTATTTATTAATTTGTTCGATAAAGAGTTTCCTTCTCGCGAACACGATCTTCAACAACAACTCGCGTTACAATCATCATCATCATCATCATCATCCACATTATCATCATCATCATCATCATCTTCACCTAAATCTATCGAAAACTTTTTTTTTCCCTTAAATTTATCATTCTTAAATTTTACAAGGTGTTTTTTTTTCTTTTCTTTTCTTAGGGTTTAGAGAGGGGGTGGGGGGAGGGGCTTGGGACAAGGACGAGAAACGTTTACACAAGCATTTACAAAAACGTATCACATATTTTTTTTTTAAAACTGCGTTTTTGCAAAGAAGCCAACTCCTTATTACACAATATACTTGTAATTATTTTTTTTTTTTTTTACTTTTTATCTTTTTTTTTTTGTTTGTATATTCCTTAAGGGCAATTAAACAGTCCACAAGCGTATGTATTGTTCTTTCTTTTTTTTTTAAAAGTCGTTCACATTTTTACGATACAATATCATGAATATTTGAGTTTTGGAAAATTCCAAATCTTCTCTCTTTTCTTTTATTTTATTTTCTTTATTAATAAATTCGAAATAAATTCGGAACGAACAAAATTGTATCGTAAACGAATGTGACTTGGGGGGGGGGGGGTATTACAACTAACAACACGCATTGTAGACTCTTTTGTGGAAACAGGCAAGCTTATGTTCGCATTCCTATTTATTTATTTAATTAATTATTTAATTAATTATTTTTTTTTTTTTTCATCTTTGTCTTTTATCTTTATAATTACCTTCTTAAAAACTTACGAAAACGATCCCTCGAAATGCCATCGATTACGTTCACTCTATATACGTATGTATATGTAAGTATATTTAAAGAGAGAGAGTGAGAGAGAGATAGATAGATAGATAGATAGATAGATAGATAAATAGATAAAAGAGTGGAAAGTGAGTGAAAAAGAGAGAGACGATTTTCCCGTTTATAATAAATGCCAGTAAAAAATAATATAAAATAACAATTAATAATACTAAAAAGAGATAGATAGATAGATAGAAAGTATTATATTGGCCAATATAAGCTTTAGCTGTTATTTTGTTTAAATAAAAAAAAAAAAAATACCGCATGAGCTTATTATTGGTCAATTTAATAATAGAAGTGTTTCGTCTAGGTTTTGTCAAGGTTGTTCACAAAGGTTCGTAGTACGATTTTGTAATGTCGAGTATTAACCCATTGCATAAAATCAAGAACACATAAATCTTCAAACATTTTCGACAAAGTTTAAAAAAACACGAAGGAATATATATGAATGGTAGTATGATTGCAAATAATACAACTAATGTTAAAATTAGAATAAAATAGAATTTCGATGAAATGATCAAATTAAATCGAATCATAATTAATTATTTAATTCGTGATAATTATACATGACTTTCGGGTTGCGTCTCCACCGGTATGTTTAAAAAAACAAAAAAAAAACAAAAAATGATAGATAGATAGATAGATAGAGAGTCAGTCAGTCTTTAAAAGAAGAATGTAAGATATGTGAAATAAAAAAAAAGAAAAATAAAAATTTAAAGATAATCACGAATATATATATATTCGTATATAGCGAGTTAATATAATATATATATATATATATATATTCGTATATAGCGAGTTAATATAAAAAATTATTACTCAAAATAATTCTATATTATTTATCGGTTGTATCAAAAAAATTCATCTTTACCATAGAAATGATTTGAAATATATTTCAAGAGTATTATTTTTCTCTCATTGGATGAATATAATATGTTTCTTGATATCCTAATTCTTTTTCTTTTTTTTTAATATTCAAATAAATATGTTTTCTCGGTTCTCAAAAAGTCGAATTAATAAATCGATAATTAATTATCTATAACATATGACACGAACTTGATGTAAATAAAACAAAACAACAAAATCTAATTATATTCATCCAATTGTATTATAGCAAAATGTTAATTATAATTGATTATTATATTATTTTTTTCGATACAGCCGAGACCCATTATAAAAATAATAATTTTTATTAACTAAACCCCCACAGTATATATATATATATAAATGAAACTAATAAAGTAATGTCGTCAGTTCTATGAGTTTCCTAAATCAAAAATGAATATTATTATATCGAGTGGATCTGGGAGGTAGATAAGTAGTGTTACAAGGTGAGTTACGAGAGAAGAGAGAGAGAGAGAGAGAGGGGGGGGGGTTTGGAGGCGAGGAGAGGAAAGAATAATCTTGAAAATATATATATACACGTTATATAGAATAATGAAAAAACTCTGCCGACCTTCTTCCGAGGACCTCTCCATTGCTCTCGTTAATTATTATTATTATTATTATTATTATTCTTCTTTTTTTTCTCTTCTTCACCGTGTTTTATTTTTTTATATTTTAACTTTATTGTTTCATCATTTCATTCGTGCAATCTATTTAATCGTTTTTTTTTTTCATCCCCCATTTTGAAAAGATCATCGAAAGAAGGTTAAAAAAGAAAATTATGCAACAGAGTGCGATTAGAAAATTTTGTTTTTTTTTTTTTTCTTCTCTTTCCTTCTTCGTGGCAGATGTATCGTGCGTGAAAAAAAAAAGAAAAGTATGAGAAAAAAAATGTACGATCATCTGCACGAACGAATGAAAGGGGGGTTGGGGAAGGGGATGGGAAGGGAGTTGGGTGCGGGCACCCAACGTTTCGTGCACTTATAAACTAATCCAGCGTACTAGACTGTGTTGTGTGGGTGTTTGATTATTCTCTAATTTTTTTTTTCCTTCTTCTTCTTCTTCTTTTTTTTTTCATTTGTTTAAATTATGTGCCTCGAAGCGCAGTAGCATCGACCAAAAAAACTAACTATAACGATATACAACATTATCTTCCATTCCTGGGTTCTACCAATGTCGGTGGATGAAATTTTGTACACTCTGTATATTTTTTCTCGTCAATTCTTTTCTTTTTTCTTTTTCTTTTTCTTCTTCTTCTTCTTCTATTCCTCCTCCTTTTCAATTTTGATATTTTCTTTCACATTCTCTTCTTCTTCTTCTTCTTCTTTCATCTTTCCTCTTATATTTATATATATATATATATGTGCGTGTTGGTGCACGTGTAATGTGTACGTGTGTGTTAAATTTATTGAAATATTTGTATAAGCGATCTCTATCAAACTTTAATTATAATTATTCATTCTCGTTATTATTTCCTTTTCCTTTTTGTGTTTAATTTTTTGATATATATATTATATATATATATATATATATATATTATCTACGTAATACGTTAGAAATACATTGAGAATACGTTTTTGTTTGTTTGTTTGTTTGTTGTTTATCTTTTCCCTATCTAAAACGACGAACTATAATATCTGATTGAAAATTTTCTAACGTACTACCCTACTTCACTAACACACACTTTTTTCGTTTAAATTTGATTGCCCCAGCTATTTTTGTGTTTCTTTTTTTCCTATTTTTTCTTTTTCGATCTTTTTCTCCACAAAAATAAAGATAGATAAAAAGATCGTTTTAAAGAGAACGAGATGAGGAAGAAAGAGAAAGAGAGAGAGAGAGAGATAGAGAGAGACACACACGAAGAGTTAGAGAAAAAATTTGTAATTAGTTCTATGACTTTCTTCTTTAACGATTTTTTTTAAAGAACAGTTATATGAATTACTATTACGCACACTTACGTATTCGCGTATACATACACTCGTACAGATAGACACACAAAGATAAGAGTACGTACAAATTGATAACTCGTACGATCTTCCTCCCTTTACTCTGATTCGAAATTGATTGAAATCAAATGGTTATGGGAAATACGATGATCTAACATACGAATTTTTATTTGAAAACATTATCCTCGCGGTAGAAAAAAGAAATGATTTCTTTTGTCCTAGTAGAGTCGTTTGCATTTGTCAAAAATCGATCCTAATTCCTAAATCCTAAAGATCGAATTATCTACATTTTCGCGGTCAAATAAATTGTTATACAAATTTGGTACCTTTTTAAATGTTAGTAAATTAAGTTAATTTTTTGTTTGCGTGAAATAATAATAATAAAATAAATCAGTAAAGTTTCCCCTAATGTGTATGATAAAATTTTACCAAATTAAATAATTAATAATCAAAAAAGTGGAATTACTCTTATCCTTTTAACAAATTTGTTTGATATAAAAATAAAAAAAAGAAAAAAAAAATTAAAAAATAGTGAAGAGTTATAATAAACCATTTGACAAATGCGTACACTCGACTCGTAAACGTACGAATATATACACGGTGTTTATTATTACGTCATGTGTTTGACGTTACGTGTATGTATGCACGCGTGAATTCGTAAATGTATATTCGTAATCAATATCCACGTTTTATATCAATATTAATAATTTTCGTTGATAATTGTCGAGAACACGTTTCTTTTCTTTCTTTTTCTTTTCTTTTTTTTTGATATTCTTGTCGAACGATGCCTGCGAGAAAATAAAGGCATTATATTATTATAATTATTATTATAATAATAATAATAATACCGTAAGAAAAAAAGGAAATAATAATAAGTATTTAAATAATTTAAACAGATAGTGAGAAAGGATGATGAATCTTTTACAATCTAGTACGCCGGAAGAATATCTAAACGGCCGAATCTTTTCCAACGAAACCGGTCTTCGAAACGGATCGTTTGCCATCAAAGGTTACCGACGTTTCCCTACGTAATCCAGAATCGATGATCGGTGTTATTTTCTTCTCCTCCTTCAACGGTTCTTTCTCGTCTCTGAAAACAAATTCACAATTTATTCTATTATTATATTATAGTTTTCTATTATAAAAAATATATATATATGTTCAGACCAAATTTCAACGTGTTTTTTATTTTCTTTCGTCATCGAACACACCACACACACCACACACACATATGGAAAGATAAAGAAAGAGAGAGAGAGAGAGAGAGAGAGAGAGAGAGAGAGAGAAAAAGAGATCGTATGTGTGTGTGTGTATATATAATATTTAATATTTAATATCTATGTATTATATATTATTGTAGTTATATATTTTATATATACAAGTAACCAAAGTATAATATCAATGTATATGCGAATTTTTAAATAATAATATGTGAGAAATAAGAAGTAATTAGTATTAAGAAACA
>NW_014569593.1:141738-143641 GCF_001313835.1 Polistes canadensis
TTTATTTGTTATATATATATATATATATATATATATAAAAAAAGAAAAAGAAAAAGAAAAAATTCGCTCACGTGTGAAAAGATAGATGCATCTCGCGCGTGGGTGCAACACACATCCATGGTAATGTATTATAATAAATACGTCAGGCATGCTAATCATTCATAGAATATATCCAACCCTTTCCGTATATATAAAATAAAATGAAAATAAATCGCGAAATTTGTTTCTCTCTCTGTCTTACGTGTACAAATTTATGTTTATGTCATATGTCTCTAGAGCTTGTTATTCGAAACATAACCAAAATGCATATGTGTATGCGTGGTTTCACGTGTATGCGTGGTTTCACGTGTATACGACGTGTGTGTGTGTGGTAACAAGGGGAAATATATATACTCAAGGGAATTACTTGTTAAACCCTTTCTTTTTCTTTTTTTTTTTTTTTAATTTTTCTCGTTCAACGTACCCTTTCATTTTCTTCCCATTTCTTTTGAAAATGAGGAATACGTTGTTGTTAACAATTGTTATGAGTATTATTTATTATAATATTACGAATAAGGTAAACGAGAAAGGTAATAATAATTAAAAAAAAAAGAAAAAAAAAGAAGGTGTGCTATTAACCATAGTATAGTAGACTAATTTATTATTTTTCAAGTGTGTCTATCATGCAGCATGGCCAAAGCTCTAGCGTAATTTAATTGCTCGATTTACGAGGAAGCGATGGTTAATATTATATTTATTTATGCTCGCGTTGATTATTAATATTAATAATAATAATAATAATAATGATGATAATAAGCCGAGCAATAATGACGAGCAAGCTAGCTGTGACAATGAAACGTGTATAATTAATAAAATGCTAGACAAAAATATAACGGAATTATTATAACAACGTAGACGATGTGATCATTATGATTGATGGAATGATGAATCAAAAATAGTGATAAACGATTTTGTTTGATGATCTTTCCATGGTTGGCGGTAAAAATATTGATATATGATTTAATGAAAATTGTTAAAGAACAATTGTGGAATAAAGAAAGAACGATAAAATTAATAGAAAACGAAATAAGAAATGAAATTAATGTGATCAAAATAAAAATATTTAAACCTAGGATGATCTCTGAAATATTAAAAAAAAATCATTTCTTTGATACAACAACAAACTTTTTTTTGTCCAAATTACTCATTTTTTACTTACAGTTAATTATTTCCTAATAATTATTGATATTGTTTTAAAATGATAGATTTAAACGATTAACGATACTAGATCAAATACTAATAATGATTTTGTCAAAAATGTATTATTTATTTCATAATATATTTCCTAGAGAAAAAAAATGTAATCTTTCATTTATAATAGTATGATAGAAATTTTGTAATTGTTTAAACAAACAAACAAAAATGTAAAAAGAAATGGTCGAAAATAAGGACAGAGAGATTAGGGGGTGGGGGGTGGGGGGAGATTATTAGAGATTAAAAAATAAAAGAAAACAAAAGCCAAACAAAAAAATAGAGAGAGAGAGAGAAAGAGAGAGATGAAACATGCCAAGTAGAAAACCGTGTCAGAGAGAGAGAGAACCCTTTAAAATAAGGGTCTGGTCCATGCTTCTTACTGATTTCACTTATATACGTATCGTCATATTTCTCTTACATGGCAGTGTGTTTGACCAATCTAATGGTATTTTTTCCACTACCCGAGTCTTGGATGGCCGTCACCCCGGCGACATTGGCCATTTTTTGGTCACAATACGGCAATGGAAACCGCCAACCGTAAAGACTACCGGTAAAGAAAAAAAAGAGAGAAAAATGCGAGAGGATCTTTTTATATATAAAAAGTTTCTGTACTATAATATGTGTTAACATTTTTCTTTTTTTTTTTTTTTTTTTTTTTTTTTATGTACTA
>NW_014569593.1:144046-150309 GCF_001313835.1 Polistes canadensis
TACATATATATATATATATAAAATATATATGTATGTATATACTCTATATAGCGCCAGACTTGCCAAAGCATAAATGTAGGATGTAGAACATGATTTATATATAGAGATAGAGAGAAATAGTGATGTGATTCGTTGAATTCGTTAAAAGAAATTATTTACGAAATAATATTATTTATAATCATATCGTCATTATTTGTTTAAAATAATAAAATATTATTAATCGTTAAGAGAGCCTTTTTTTTTTTTAACTCGTGAAAAACACCACCAACACATTCGTTGATAATATTTCGTAAATAATTAAATTATATTGTTTTGTGTTTTTCTTATCTTCTATATATATATATATAAATATTATTAAAATCAACGAATACAACTTTTTGAACATATGTATATGCACGAAAACGCAGATAGATAATAAAAATTTTGTAAATATTATCAGAAAAATTGATGTACGATGTGTAAGTAAGTAAGTAAGTAAGTGTGCGTGTGCGTTTGTCACATATATATGTATGATAGAAATAAACTGCTAAATATATCGCTTATCAAAGGTAATCGATGAAATTAATTTACCTGCCAAGTTTTGAGTCTTCTTCATCAACTGGCTTCCGTCGAGATCTTTCGCATACATAATATATGATTCCTGAAAGCATCATATTCGTAGCTGATGAATACAATTTAACGTAGAAACGATTAGATCAATTTTTAATCGTGTTAGACTCGTTATATACAAGTTTCAGCAAAATTATCTTTTTCTAAAGTTTGAAATTTTCCATAGACAATATTTTGTATTTTATGTTAATTTTTCTACGTTACAATTTGTTGTACTCTAATGTAATTCCTTTATATTAATATCATAACTATACGTGTTAAATTTTAATTTGTATTTGTTTGATTTTTTTCTCTCACAAAAGTAAATTCCAAGATGATTATTGTTATATGTGTATATTCATTACGATAAATAATTAATTGAAAAATGATGCACCAATTATTTATTAATTAATTTACTTTTTATTTATATATTATAGAAAGTTAAAAGATAAACGTATAATGGATCGTTTGTATAGAAAAAATAAATCATAAGTTAATTATACGTACCTGTCTTGTGCGCGCAGCAACATATTACGTCGATGATCACTATGATGATGAATAGCACAGCGATAACAATACCAATTATCGCAGCACTGGATATCAAAGGACCGTGATGGTGTACAACTTTAGTATCTGGACCTTCAATTAGTACATAAAAAAAAAAAAAACAAAATCACAAATGAATCAGGAACATTATTTTATTTCATTGGTATGTATATGTTTAGCAAAATATTTATATAGAGTAGCCTTTTATTAGTTAGTGCAAAAGCTCAAATTTCGCGAAAATGCTTGGTGACGAGTCGAAAGGATATTTCATTTCATTTCGTTTCGTTTCGTTTCGTTTGATTTTATTTCATTTCATTTCTTTTTTCAAATCGATTTATAATATTATTCCATATTCATAGAAAAATTTCGATCACGTCATCATCTTTCGTTATTTTCTTTTTATTTGTTATATATATATATATATATATATATGTAGAGTATGTGATTTTGGTAAATAAATTTTTCAAACGCATTGTCTTTCACTCGTTGACATCACCAAACACGTTCGCTACGTACAACAGTTTTTAGTATCCTGAAAAGAAACAAGACACCGGCAGATGGGTTGGTGGGTGGTTGATTGGTTGGTCTGATGGAAATGGGGTTTGTTTTCATTTTATTCTTTTGTTTTGTTTTAAAGAATACGTGCCAAAAATCCGTTTTTATCAAAGCGGCAATGTTACGGATCAAAATACCAAATGCAACAATGGTTTTAATGTACGTACATAATAATTGTGTAAAAAGTTGTTAAACAAAATATATTATCATATGCGCCGAAAATTGTGATTAGAAATTAAGTAAAAAAAAAAAAAGAAAACCAAAAACATATAAAAAAAAATCTAGCAATTGATTCAACAAACAATTAAATCGATAATAATAAATAATAATTGTAATATTGAATCTCAATCTAGAGAAAATCAATATTTAATTTAACTTAATAACACATATTTCGTTATTCATAATTATCGGCACACATATAGCGATTAATTAAATATAATAATTTGTGATATTAAAAGAGGAATAATAAATATTAGCTTACGCAAGTCAAAGTGTTATTATCTCATTACAAATAGTAGCTTAGCAACAGAGACCAAACAACAACAACAACAAAAGCAATAGATTAACAATGATATAACACAAACAAACAACAACCACAACAACAATAATACAAATATCGAAAACAACATCGAGATTGTGTGTAAGAGAAAGAGAGAAAGAGAAAGAGAGAGAGAGAGAGAGAGAGAAAGAGAATAGGGGTGGGTTAGATTACTGTTGGCCATGATAAAAGCTGAGGGAAAAGAAAAATAGAAAGAGAAGAAGAAAAAAAAAGAAAAAAAAGGAAAGGTTGTACATGTGAAAGATACAAAAAAAAAAAAAAACAAACAAAAAAATTAGAAAAAGGGAATGGAAAAGCTACGTTCGATGAAAAACGCCTATAATAAATAATATGCCTAGTGTATGTGTGTATGTGTGTGTGTGTGTATGTGTGTTTGTTAATTGTTTGTTTACTTGTTATTTTTTTTTATTATTAATTAATTTTAATCAATTTCTATATATACGCTTTCGCTAATCTACATAAGTGCTACCTCCACAATAAAAGCATTTCCATTGAGTGCCTCCCTCCTCCTCCTCCTCCTCACGCATTCACCTCTCTTCCTTCTCTTCCTCTTCCTCCTCTTCCTCCTCCCTCCTCCTCCTTCTTCTTTTTTGATAAATATTCTTTAACTTTCTATGATTTTTCTTTTGGTAATATTAATCACACTACTTTAGCAGTATAATATGATATATATATAATATATGATATATATAAATATACAGGATGTATTTGAATGAGTGATAATTTTACAGTGTAAAAATAAGTCGAAAAAAGGGTGGGGAGGGGACGGTTTGAACTGCTCGTTCGTCAAATCGATGAATAAATTTGACAATATGAAACGTCAAGATAATTGAATAATATTGTAAATCGTTGTCGATATTATTTATTACGTATTAGTTATCACCAAAACCAAATTTATGGTAATTATTAGCGTTAAGTATCATTAAAAGTTATTAGTAATAAATTATTTCAAATTAATCTGGAATAATTCAAACTTTATGTAACTGTAAAATATAATTAAAGTATACATACGTATATGTGTATATTTTCGAATATTTGCAAATATGATTTTATCGAACGTTAAAAATATCTTTCTTATTACTGTTTTTACGACTTATTTCTTTCTGTTATACAATGAATCATTAAAAACCTTCCAAATAAATCCTGTATACATTTGTGCGTGTGTACGTGTAATGCATAGATAAGAGATATAATATATATATATACATAAAATATATGTGTGATATAATACTTCGTGTTTTTTCTTCTTTTATTATGCACGTGTTAGATACAGGCATATTTACCGTTCCCTTGCGTCGAATACGCGTTGTTCTTTTCCATTGGATAGAATGCTTTCGTTTCGTTTCGTTTTCTTGTTTTTTAATTTCAATTTTTACGTTAACTAAAAATTAGGCGTTGCATATATATATATATACATGTTAAACGATTAAAAAACAAATAAAAGAGACGGCCGACAAAGAAACCATCTCAAATTAGTCTTCGATACTACTAATGGTGTTTTTTTTTAATTTATTTATTTGTTAATCGAACATTTTTATTAAATTTTCTTTTTATAATCAATTATAATATATATGTTTTTCTATAGAATATTTATTTTATTAAAAAGAAATGATTTAATTTAATTTTATATTGTATTTTTTCCTTTCATTCGCATAAATTATCTATTCTCTCGATTTAATTCATTATTTATCGTATTTTATTAGATGAAACAAACGAAATTTTCTATACCAACACCAATCAACGCTGACAAATTTGACGATGGTTTCTTCGTTGAAACGTTTAACGACGAGATCGCTTTTATATATATATATTTTTTTTTTTTTTTCTTTTCCATTTCATTTCATATCTTTTCCATTATTCTTTGTTTATCTCGTTTTATCTTGTTACACATTAACATAAATTTGTTTACGTTCGTTTCTGCGTCTAATATTTACAATGTTTTTTTTTTTTTTTATTTTTTTAATTATTTGTTTTTTAATTATTATTATTATTTTGCACGCTTTACGCAGTTGTTTCAAGGAAAAAAAAACGACACACACCTACACAACACGACATTTTTTTCCCTTCTTTTTCTTGTTCTTCATTTTCATCTTCATCACCTTCTTCTTCTTCTTCTTCTTCTTATTTTTCTAAATTCTCATTATAAATATACGTATAGCATATATTCATATAGGCACTAGGCTAGTTTAGTAGTACATAAAACTTAAAACACGCGTAAGTGTGTAAATGCTATTCTAAGATTAATATTTAATACAAAGTTAAAGATAAACGAGGGTGTTATTTTCTTTTCTTTTTGTGTTTTCTTTTTTTTGTTTTTTTTTTCTTTTTTTTTGTACATGTTACATATCATTAAAGTATTTCGTTTGAACTGGAAAATAACGACGAACGATGTTTTGACTGTTGGAATTTTTTTGTTGTGTTTTTACATTTCAATCCTTCTCAATTTTTTTCATTACAAATTTTTGTTCTTTTTACGTGTTTTGTTTTGTCTTTATCGTTTGCCGAACGGAAATCAAAAAAAAGAAAAAAGAATTTCAACGAGGAATGGGGTAAACGAAAAGTATGAGAGAGAGAGAGAGAGAGAGAGAGAGAGAGAGAGAGAGAGAGAGAAAGAGAGACAGAGAAATCTATGAAATGCATAGAAACGAAAAAACAAACAAATAAACCAAAAAAAAAAAAAAACAGAATCGAAAGGAAACAAAAAAATCATAGTACGACAAACAAACGAAATATATCCGTTATCAAAAAACAATGTAAATAAGGTTGTAGTAACCGTGCGAAATAAATAATATTCTATTTCTATTTTTTGTTACAAAAAAGAAAAATATATAAATTACTTTTATCATTATTATTATTATCATCATTTTAATAATATTATAATATATTACTTTATAGAAATATGAAAATATAGAAAATAGAAAATACAAATGTGTTTTCGTGAAAGATAGCAAAAAAATAAGTAGCAAACGAATATAAACACCACGTTCCTTTCTAACGTTCAAAAGCACGCACGAATGAGAGATAAAAAGAGATAGAGAAAGAGAAGTAGAAATAGAGAAAGAGAGAAGGCAAACGCTATTATCGCATCAGTTCGTGGCACGCGGGCAAATTCTCTCTTTCTCTCTCTTTTTGGTCAAACGACTGTATGTGTGAGAAAGAAAGAAAGAGAAATAAGATGTCCCTCTCTAAAATAGATTTTCGTAGCGAAGGTTCTTCTGGAAGTAACTAGAAAACACATACACATTTTCTATACGTGTTTCTATTTCTATTTTATCTTTCACTTTCTCTATCTCTTACTCTATCTCTTTCTCTCTCTCTCTCTCTCTTTGAACTGTGTGTGTCGTTATAGAAGTACGCGAATATCACGAATCTTCTACCTTCCCCTCCCCCCATCCCCCCTGTCCCCTTTCCTCGTTCATCCTCTTTCTTCTCTATCTTCTTCTTCTTCTTCTTCCACCATTTCCTCTTTAAAGTGTACTATTTATAACAAACACCGTTCGTTTTCTCTACCAGAGTGTTCCTCGAAACGAATTTTGCTTTTCAAGAGCACCAAATGCTTTCTCTTTCTCTCTCTCTCTCTCTTTTTTTTTCTTTTTTTTTCTCATTATCATTATCATCATAATCGTAGTAATAGTGTGTAATGGTCATTCGTTGCGTATCATTGATAAGATAAACTAAATGATCTGGCTTTTAAAAACAGACGATGCAGAAAGCTTCACACGAATGTAACAACAACCTCGAGTAATATTATTATTAATATTATTATTATTATTATTAATATTTCTTCTTCTTCTTTATCTTTCTCTCTATCCACTCGAGGGAATGATTTTTCTTGGTAGAAAGAGAAAGAAAGATCTGAATTTTAATTGAAAAAGAAAAGAAAAAAAAAAGTATCAATTAGTTTTTCGTCTAGTTTTAATTTTTGTTTAAATTTTGTTGTTATTTATTATTTGTTAATCGTAGATCGTTTGGTTTTTTTTTTTTTCTTGTTTTCTTTTCGAAGAAGAAATTATAT
>NW_014569593.1:151419-153528 GCF_001313835.1 Polistes canadensis
TAATAATAATATGACTTATAATTATTATTTCAAGTGTCGATTTAGAATGATGATGAACATAATAATTTTACTTATGCATAATAATAATAATAATAATAATAATAATAATAATAATAATAATAATCGTAATATAATAATAACACATAAATCATGCGCACTAAACACGTATTTCCAAAAACTATTTAAGCAAAACTAATAATGACTGACAGTAATATCTCCCCCCTGCAAAAAAAAATACGAAAAGAAAATCGCACGCATGAGTGTACGTGTAATAAAATAAAAAAAAATAAAATAATAAAAATAAAAAAACATCTATAGAAAAAAAGAAAGAAAAATATGCAAAAGTATACCTAAATCGGTTCTCTCTCGTTCGTTTTTTCGTATGCGTTAATAACAAAACTTTCGGTAAAACGCACACACGTATATACACACACACACACGCAGGCAGACAAAAACGGCGGTGATGATTTTTGTTCTCAAAACCCTTACCCTCCTGCCCCCAACAGATATTATTTCGTATCTTATATTTTTAAAATGAACGTTGTCAATAATATTAATTAATTATTTTCACGACACGAATGTGATCTCAAAACGTTCGAGATTCGATTTTATAAAAAGCAGCTTGGAGATTCTTCTTTGGTTCTCGAGAGAAAAAAAAACAAAAATGCACATATGGGGGGGGGGGGTGCCTGCCTCAGCATACGAGAGAAGAGCCTCGAGCCCTATTGGTAACAATCTGTTTATGTATGTATATGTATATGTATATGCAGATGAGAGGAAAGTATAAAAATTAAAAAAAAATTGTAAAATAATATCTATATGTATATGAATATCGTGTCTCGCTACTACAAACAAGCAACTGTGCGCTGCTATTGAAAATTGATAAAAACGGATTTTTCGCATTTTTTGTTTATTTTTCCTTCTTCTTCTTCTTCTTTTTGCTAACTCTACTACTCGTCGTTTGCCTTTGATATAACGGAAGGAATAAAAAGGGAAAGCTAAAAATATAATTTGTTCAGCCACTCTTCCAATCCATCTTTACCCCCCCACCCCACAACACCCGCCTAATTTTCTTTTCCTTCAATTATTTATTATAAGTATTGGCGAGGACGTACAAATCTTTCTTTTTCTGAGTGTTTTTTTTTCTTTTTTTTTTTTTTTCTTTTCTTTTTGTTAATTTTCTTCGCATGCAATTGGAAAAAAAGTAAATTGATAAATATTGAAAATATTATTATTATTATTATTATCATCCTCGGCCTTTTTTTTTTCAATGGCTGTTATTTAATTTATTTTATTATTATTATTATTTTTCTCTTCACTTTTTTGCTTATTGCTTTTTTTTTTTTTTAATTTTTTATGAATAACATTTTTTATAACGTTAGAAATATCAGGCAATCTAACACGTGCTAACTTTAGTTCGCTTATCATTTTTTATTTTCGTCTTTCTTTAATTCTCACAAGTGAAGAGAGAGAGAAAAAAAACTTATTTATGTATTATATATGGGCGTAAGTATAATATATTGCATATAATATGCACCAAATTATTGTCACGACTGTACCAGCACGTTTTATGCGTAAATGCATTATTAACGCGATTAAAAAAAAAAAAAAAAAGAAAAACCGAAAAAAAAAAGAGAAACAATAAAAATGTAAAAGAAAAAAGAAAATGGAATTAATTAATTAATTCCCTGCTCGTATTCCTTCATTTTATATTTTCCATCCTCGCACACACCACCGGTTCTCGTTCGACTACATTCGACGAATAATTATTTTAAATAATTTAATTTTCCGTACACGATATTATATATATATATATATATATAATTTTTTTTCTCCCGCCGTAGATATTAAATTAAATTATTAATTTGCATACTCACACACACGTAGTATACAACCACCAACGGGGGATTTGAAAAATAATTCAATTCTTCGAGTGCATACATGCCGTGCATTGTTTTCGAATTGCAAAATTAAAAATGTAAAGATTAAATTCTAAACAAAAATAATAAGACATTGCAAATCTTGAAACTTAGGAAAGAACATTGAAGAAAAAAAAAAAATATAAAAAACATATCTCTCCTTACGTTAATTTTTGTTAAATGTTTATAT
>NW_014569593.1:153713-159324 GCF_001313835.1 Polistes canadensis
TATAGATATCAAAGAATGTGAGGGGAATTATTTGATTTTTCTTTCTTTCTTTCTTTCTTTCTCTTAAATGCTACTTTTCGATGCGCTACTAAATTCGGAATGTTATTATTACGCGCGTGTGCCGATATATTTTATTATATTATTTATAATAACACGGACGATTCTTATGGGACGATAAGATTCTAAACGTAATTATTTTCTTCTACTTAAACTCTCCATCTCTTTCTTCCCCTTTCTTCATTTTAATTAATAATTATTTTAACCGCTTAACTCCTGTTTTCTTTCTACGTAAATTATCGACGCTTTGAAGAAAAGAAAAAAAAAAAGAAAAAGAAAAAAAAAAGAAAAGAAAATGAAAAATCCGCGAAATGAAAAAATTGCATGTACATACTTACATATCTATCGTAAAATAATAATAATAATAATAATAATATATAATGTTAAATTCGATTTTTAGGAATCTCGAAAAAAAAAAAAAAACAAACATATTGAACAAATCAAAATATCCAAAATAAAACGAAATTTGGAATAATAGTAATATTAATAATAATAATAATAATAATAACAATAATAACAACAACATAAACGATACGTAATAACGGTATTACGTATACACGTAGAAATAGGTAGCAATAATAATAGTAATAGTAGTAGTTAATAGTAATAGTAATATAATACGAGTAATAATAATAATTGGAATATTGTTTCGCTGTCTTTCTTTTCTTTTTCTTTTTCTTTTTCTTTTTCTTTTTCTTTTTCTTTAAAGTTATCGCTCACAGAGAGAGAGACTAGTAAAAATTTGCGTACTAAATACAATTTACAGAGAAAGAACGGAAGTGGGAAACAAAAATTCATATATATTTTGTTTTTTTTTTTTTTTTTTTTTTTTTTTTTCAATCTAACGAGAGAATACGGTCCTAAACGGGAGACGACGATTTTTAAATAATATTTTGAAATAGAATAATCATTATTGTCGTGGCAATGGCGGTCACGGTGAGCTTGGAAGTATCCCCACCACCAGGTGATAATATTGTGTAGTCCACAACGGTGTCTGTAGATTCTGAATGATAAAAAGCGTCTCTTGTAAAAAGGTATGATTCCATTTTTTTATTTCCTTTCTCTTATCGTCGAGGATCTTATTACGTATCAATTGTTATCATTTTTATAATATTTTTATCATTTGATTTTTTTTTAAATTTGAATTTAAATTTTAATTTTAATCTTGTTTATCTAACACACTAACTACTACGGGGAATAACCAACGGGAATCGGACATATAAGAAAAACTAGAACTAGATAATAATAAAATTTAAGATGCATTTTTCTACGCGAGGGACGAAGGGTAAACAAAATTGTTTCATTAAAATCATCATTCTCTTGCAAATAACATTCGAAACGGAAGGGGGAAAAAAATAGAATAAAATAAATAAATAAATAATTAAACATGACTTTATAGAAATTGTGACAATGCAACATGGTCGCGCCCTTCTCCCTGTTCATTTCTGTTATATAAATATTTATATATATGTATATATATTGTATATAGAAGAAACAAAGGTAAAAGTACGATTATTATATATAGTTAACATAAGAAAATAAATGATGTATATATATATAGATATATATAGATATAATATATGTTAATTAGTGTGCAAGAGCATTGTGCATTGGTTTCTCTAATAGATTAATATATTTTGAAAAGTGATAAAACTGAGATAACACATTCAGTAATAATAGTAAGTAAACTATAGTAGTAGTAGTAGTAGTAGTAGTAATAGTAGTAATAAGTAGTAACAATATAATAAACTATATTGAATATAAAAATGCATCCTTACAAGAAGTCTATCGAATGTATTTTGGAGAAAAACAAAAAAAAAATAATAAAAAGATAAATATAAATATATAAATAAATAAAGATATATATAGAGAGAAAGAAACAAAAAAACCGCAAAGGGGGTGCGATCTGTGAAGAATAAAAAAAGAAAAAAAAAAAAGGAATGATTAGGTGAAAAAGAAGAAAAACTTACCCCTGGAAGTCTTGAATTTTGCAACACCAGGCTTGCTCAATCCTATGATATTCTGTGCCCTCACTTCAACGACGTAAAAAGTGTCAGAATGTATATCCGGTATCCAACATTTCGTCCTACCGGCACCCTTAATGTCTAATGTTTTGCAGGTATCCTCTTCGGTTTGCCATTCGCCAGTTACTCGTTTGACTTGACAGTATTTGACAATATATTTTTCTATGGGTTCACCATTATCTACTGGGACAGTCCAGAAAAGTTCGTACTGATTGCTGAACGTTGATACATCGTATCCATTGGGTTCGAGTTTATTCGTGATGATCTTTGGTGCAGTAGGTACTGTCCTTACTGGGGTTGTTTCACGATAAAAACCACCCCAATTGCCTTGGCCGACTTTGTTTATAGCAGCGAATCGAAAATCGTACGGTGTTTGCGGTTTTAAACCTTCGAGTACGTAAATGGAATCTGTAAAAAAAAAAGAAAAAAGAAAGAAATGAAAAATATTCCTCCTCTTCCACCGTTGTGAACAAAAATTTGTGAGAAGATTATTATTAAAAATTTTTTTCCGTAGAAAGTAACAATTTCGATTAGCTTTTTACTTTTGCGTGTAATCACGAGAGTATAGTATTGATATACCGATTAATTATTCAATAAATAATCATTAACAGATTACAAGAGATGTTTTACTGTAATTATTAGCTTGTTTTATATAATTATAGAAATTTTTTATATTAATATAACGTACATATATATTCATTTATAATAATTATTATTAGATATTAATAAAACACTTTAAAATGTAATACACCGGACGGGTTATATTTGAATTAATCGGTTTTGCAAATGTGATGGTTCACACGTTACCACGTGATATCGTTCTTTCGCAAAAGATAAAAGCTAGATTTTTTCGTTAGAGATAAAATAAAAAATATACGAATAAAGTATATACAAAATAAAAAAAAAAAAAAAACGAAAAGAAAAAAAGTACAATAAAATGAAATTGAAAGAAACTCACTTATCGACCAAGTTCTATTCCTAGCATCGGCCCAAGTCTGCGTTTCTTCTTTGTATTGAACGATAACACTTTTGATAGGTAAATCCCTATGAGCGTACGGTAATACGAAATCGAATTTAATGGTGGTAGCAGTTTTTTCGGCCACCTTAACTTGTGTTAATTCACCGGGTTTAGTAGCTTGTTTTAATTCTATCTTATGTACTCGGGTGCCATGGGAATTAGCAGCAATGCATTTGTAAGTAGTATAATATCTGCCGTCAAGGGGTATGATCATGAGCGTGGAAATAGGCCCGTTGCCGAGTTGTTTGATTTCTGGTACATCCTCGATCTTTCTATCGGCACCCATTGTCCAAGTAATCGTTGCGTTTGGTATACTTTCGGCAATGCAAGTCAAATTAACAGGTCTGCTGTCCCATGACCACGTCGTATTGTTTTCCATGTATGCGAAAGTCGGTGGAAATTCAACGGTCACGTGACCATTTTTGTATGCCTTACCGCCAGCATTTTCAGCAACGCATTCGTAAAGACCATCGTTGGATCTAAATACGTCTCTTATGTTCAAAATACCAACAGTCTCGCCGGTTACTTCGTCGGGTTTATTGATCAAAACTATCCTGTCGTCATCCACTTGGGCACCTAATACGTATGCCTTTTCGGCTGTATGTTTCCTCAAGGTCACTTTAGGAGGTGGCCTACCAAATGCTTTGCACTTGACGTCCACCTCTTTACCCTGTATCACTGTTATATTTGGAAATTCCATGATTTTTGGTTTGACGATGACGTTAACGACTATGTTCGTTGTTGCCGAATCTGCTGCATTTGTAGCAGTGCACTCGTACTCTCCTGCATCTTCGCGATTTACATTGGTTATTGTCAAGTCACCGGTATCTGGATTAACGGTAAACCGATCGGTAGATGATAGATTTTGTTTGGTCAATGATTGAATCCAGGAAAACCTTGGGGGTGGTTTGCCTTTAGCTTTGCACTCGATTTTTTGATTTTCACCTTCGATTATATCGACCGGTGTCGATCTTTCTTCGATGGTTGGCCGTATGTGTACCTGGTGGTGGTGATGGTTAAATAATATACTTTTTTTTTTATTCATTATAACTTTAGTTATAAATAATTAAACTAAATGGTTACTATACACAAAAGGGAGAAAAAAATATATTTCAAATGATATAAATTGTTTAAATTTTGTAACCCAAACACATTATTGTTATTATACTTTACTCGACCAACAAATGAAATATTATTTTCTATTAAGAAAAATTATAGAAATTATTCTAATTGTCGATGATATTTTTTACTGACTACTCGTTTTTTCTTCTACTACACGTTAAGATTTTTTGTTTTGTTTTCTTCACTATAATTCACGAGATTTGTACAATATATTATATTGTATAAATATATACCTCGACGCGTATTGGTCGTTCCTTAAGTTCGCCAGTAGTCAGGACAGATGCACGACAAGTATAAATACCGTCATCCGATTCTTGAACATTTTTTATTTTTAAAGCATGAGTGTCGATGATGTAACGATCATTCGTCTTGACCAATTCTCCGTTGTAAAGCCAATCAACCGATGGCGAAGGCCTGGCACGTACTTTGCAAAGTATAGCAAAATCTTTTCCAAGAACTGGATATTGATTTTCTGGTGCGTTGTCAAAGGTTATTGCAACTGTGACAAATAAATATTAATACACGTATAATATATATATATTGTCATCGATCGTTTACGATTTGTTCTAATAATAATAATAATAATAATAATAATGATTATTAATTGTTTTTTCTTTGAATTATTTAATATGTTAATAAGAAACATTGTTAGTAAGATTCATACAACAACAAGATTATCTTGGTTTGTAATTGACAAATTTTTAAAAATTATTTTCCATGTCTTATACAAATAATTTAGAATTATTTTTTGTTGTTACTTGTAATTATTATTATTATTATTATTATTATTATTATTTCATACGTATTAATCGTTTTAATGTATAATATTATATTTAACAAATATAACCTTTTTTTAATTCTTAATTATAAATATACCCCTGTGTATATATATTATTAATATTAGAATAATGAAATAATCCTCTTACCGATAGTATCGATCGTGACGGATTTGTTCAAAGGCACCGAATTCGCATAAGTTCCCTTGCATGTATATTTCCCAGCTTGTTCCTCTTGAAGAGAATAGAAGAACAGGGAAAGACTATTGTCCTGATGCAATTCCGTATACATGGCCGGTTTCGAATGACCGTGTACGAGTGGTGACGTGCTGTGAAAAATAATTATATTCTAATGTTAGTCGATTTTAAAAAAAAGAAAAAATAAATAAACAGAAAAAGAAAAAGGGATAAACACGATTTGTCAACGAACAAAATATTAGACATACCGGACAAAATTTGTACTCGCGCGTTTTTTGAAATTAAAATAAAATCAAATCAAACAATATGTTTTCAATACAACGAATGTTATTAAATACTGAAAAACATCGTGGTGTGTTTGATATCACATATGTAAAAATACATTGTTTTTTTTTTTTTTTTTTTTTTTTTTTTTT
>NW_014569593.1:160024-169876 GCF_001313835.1 Polistes canadensis
TTTTTTTCGTTTTTTCATTCAAATAATTATACGATAGTACGCATGGTGTTTTCTTCTCTCGTTATTCGTAGTCATTATAAATTTTCGAGAGAGAAAAAAGAAAAAAGAAACGCAAGTGTTCTCTTTCTGAGTATTACTAAACGCTCGTAATCATCGTGCAAATAATTTAACTTCATTATCTGTGGGACCTTCGAACGAACCTTCTTCGGAGTGATTTATTGATGAGATAAAAAAAAAAAAAGAATATTTAAAATAAAAATTACGATTAACGAAACACGCAACACGATGCGTACGAAATGAATTTTAAAATCGATGAATATGGTGATAACATATGTATGTTCGATAATAATGCTTGGAACAACTCATAAATACATTCCAAATTCCTTTTTTTAAATTGGTGATAGGTATATGTATACGTGTGTGTGTGTTTACGTATGCGTGTATGTATATATGCATGAGTATCTAATACTTAATAAAAGTACACGACACAGGAGTAAGAGAAATTAGAGAAGAATAGAAAGAGAATATGAAAATAAAGAATTAAATTTGATAAGCTACGATAAAACTTGTAACAAATTTTGTTGTTGTGGTTGTTGTTGTGTTGTTAAATATGTATATACTCGCCTTTCGATCGGCAATACGACGAGTCTGTGTGTATGCGATAGGAATGAAGAAAAATTGGTT
The DNA here is from genome assembly GCF_001313835.1 of Polistes canadensis. Lineage (NCBI taxonomy): Eukaryota > Metazoa > Arthropoda > Insecta > Hymenoptera > Vespidae > Polistes > Polistes canadensis. The sequence continues at coordinate 160,709 of NW_014569593.1, forward strand.
AAAATTAGTTCTCTTTTGTTTAATTGTCTGCTCGATAAATATATATATATATATATATATATACAAGGTGTCCCATATAACTCTAGTCACAATTTTTTAAGTACTTACGATAATCTGACAAAAAAATACTTTCAACAAAAGTTGATCTGTTTATGATTGACTATACATTGCAATAAAAAAAAAGTTCGAAAAAAATTTTTTGCTTAATGTTTTTTAAGGCTACCTTTATTTTTCTAAATAGCACTTAGTACGAACCTTTGCAGATCGATTTATAACTCCACAAAGTATTCTACGCGTTGATAAAAGAGTGTACATTTAATTTAATATAAGAGTCATCAAAATCTATTCACTTTTAGTATAAAAAATATTTACCCGAACTTTTCAAAGAAATTACAAAGATGCACAAGTTTACAGTATTGCATTCTCTGATATTTTATGAACCTTTGCATATCGATTTATAACTCGACAAAATATTCTACGCGTAGAAAAAAGTATGAACTTTAATTTAATATAAAGATCATTAAAATCCGCTTTCTATAAGTATAAATAATATTTACCCGAACTTTTCAAAGAAATTGCAAAGATGCACAAGTTTACAGTATTGCATTCTCTGATATTTTATGAACCTCAGCAGATCGATTTATAACTCGACAAAGTATTTTACGCGTAGAAAAAAGAGTGTACTTTAATTTAATATAAAAATCATTAAAATCCGCTTGCTAAATACTTAAAAATACTAACAATAAAAGCTATTTAAAAAGATGAAGGTAGCTTTAAAAAACATTAAAAAAAAAAAAAAAAATTTGTTTCGAACTTTTTTATTTATTGCAATGTATAGTCAATTAAAAACAGATCAACTTTTGTTTAAAGTATTTTTTTGTCAGGTTATCGGAAGTACTTGAAAAATCATGACTAGAGTTATGTAGGACATCCTGTATATATATATATATGTTTTTACTCGTGTATTTTAACAAACAAGGGAACTATACAATAGAGAGAAATAGAAATAGGGAAAGAGAGAAAGAGAAATACGTAGAAACGATGAGAGGAAGATCGCAAGTGGTTATATCCACTTTATTCTCGGTCAAATTGAATTCAACTCCGTACAGTGCGGTACCTCGATTATCCAAACTCGATTACGCTTCTCTTTCGTTCGAATTCACTCAGATATTCGCGGCTGAGTTCCCATTACCATGGAAATAGTGAAACATAATGCTGTAATATACGTGTGCCGAATAGAAGGAAGAATAATTGGGGATAATCGAGTTTCGTCTGTATTATAAAGAAGAAAGATAAAGATATAAAGATAAAAAAGAAGATTACAAAAAAAAAGAAAAATATCCTAACGAACGAATAATAAAACGTGTTAGTCACTTTTATCCAGGAACAGATTAATGTGTAGAATATTATCTCTATATATTACGTATATATATATATACTTTTTGCATGTAGTATATACTAATGTATATATATATATATGTATATATGTATAATCTAATTATATACCACGAGAGTAGATCGATCGTTTGATAATTTCGCACACGTGTGTTCAGAACAAGTACCCTCAATTAATGCAAACTCGCGTATTATATGAGTTACTATATTCCTGTAAAACGCTTTCATATTAATCGAATATGATATAATAAAAGTAGAACGATTAAAAATGATACTTAAAAATTATATTCGTGTTACTACTCACTTGAGAGATTCTATAACGCGATTCTGTGGATCTAGCCATTGCATGTCGCTGACCAGTCCAAGGTTATCGACGTTAGGTTTGCATGTTAATATAATGCTCGATCCGATCGGTTTCGTTTGCGTCTCCCCACTTGGTAAAATTTCCAACGATGTTGCATTTGCATTACCTGAAACGAAATTTAAAAATTTCTATTTAGTTAATATTATTATTATTCTTTAGTGTGTGTATTAAACATCATGGTGTCAACGTATTATTTTTTTAAATTAATTTTTCAATCATGTTAGAATTAAAAGTAATCCCCTCCCTCAGTTCTTCATCCCACCCCGTCCATCTTTTTAATACTTCGATAGTGAAACATTTCATTAATTTTTTAAATACATATTTGAAAATTAGAAATTATTTGAAACATAGAGTAAGTAGTTTAATGAAAGTATAGTAGAAATATTTATAACCTTTTTCTTTTATGCAATTAATAATTTTTTCTTTACGTTATATAAAAAATCTCTTATTGATTTAAATAAACTTATTTGATAAGTATACAATTATTATGTTATATTATTATTCTTCTTCTTCTTTTTACTTTTTTATTTTATGAAATATAATTTGTGTCCAACAAACAATGCAACAATAAATGTACTTCTCGTTATATTTTCTAATCAAAATCTTATATCAAATATATTATAATAAGACTTTAATACAACAACACCTAAGATCCTTTTATTTTTATACAAAATCCTCCTTTCATATATATTAAACAAATCTCTCGTATATAACAGAAATTACTTTCTTCAATAATTAAAAAATAAACCTATCAAAGTTAAAATACATACATATATAATAAACCCTTTATGCAACACAACCAAAGTTTTTATTTTTTATTTTAACAAAACATCATCTCGAGAAAATATAAGAGCTAACAAAAGAGAGTAAAGAAAGACAGACACAGTCAGATAGACAGAAAGGGATGAACACTCCGAGGTAAGCTTAATTAGATACAATGCCAGAAGGGTTTCTTCTTACCTAACCGTACCAAGGCAAGTGACGGTTGCTGTTGCTGTTCCGGAAACGGTACAAGCACGTAAACGCAAAGCACGGAGACGCAGATCGACGTCTCAGGGTTCATGCTTGTGACGTAATCACAACCATATAACCATTAAATAGATATATATATATATATATGTATCTCTCTCTCTCTCTCTCTCTCTCTCTCTCTCTCACTCTCTCTTCATCCGGATGTAGAGAGAGATCGGTAAACTCACGAGTTGAGAAACTACGTTATGCGGAATGTGCCCTCCTGGCATGCATGCATGCGTTCGTGCGTGCGTGACGATCCTAAAACTCCCCACCCCTTCCCCCTTACCTAGCCCTCTCGATCCCCCCTCCCCCACCACTACTACTACTACTACTATTGTATCACCTACACACTAGTATATCTTGATAATATATCCAAGACAACAGGAAGCGAGAATTAAGCTAATTAATTGCGACGTGCGAAAGTGTGCGGAATTGCCCTAACTAGGAAACGCAAGTGACCTCGTCTCTCTTCGTCCCTTCCTTCCCCCCTCCTATACCCACCACCTTCTCTACACTAGAGATCTCTCTTCACCCAACCTCCTCCTGCTGCTGCTATATGCGCTTATAGTGACGATGTGTTTGTTTTCTGAGTATACGGTAGAGGCTCACACTACCTCCCACCCACCCCCACCAACGTCAACCCCAACCAAACCACCCTGTATATATTATTACACGAGTTTCTACGAATGCAAATTATTATTCTCTGTAACACGTGTAAAATATTGCTACTATTGTGTTTTCGTACAGATGCGATTTTTCTCGTACACACCTAATGTTATTTAATTCAAAATATATAACGTAGAGAAAGTATTTTGAATTTATTTGATCGTTAATTAAAGTAATTTTGATTTATATTGTTGGATCGTTGTTTTCGCTTTTATCGAAATTTTGATGTTTTTTTTATATTTATTATTATTATTATCATGCTATCAAGAATAGTTGCAATAAAGAAGAAGAAGAAGAAGAACATTTAGTTGATATTTATAATAATCGATGTCGATTGGTAATTATAATTAAGTTATACGTGGGTGTTTCTAAGGTGGCCTACTGAAGAATCTTCTTCGTTTTTTTTAAAAAAAAAAAAAAAAACAAGTTCTACAAGTGAACTTTTATTTTAACCATGAAATATTATCCATTGATAATAGCAACGACTGATATTTTATATGCTAATGTTGTTTTTTGTATCTTTTCAGATTAATAGTAGATGAGTTTATTTTTACGGATCCGTAGAGTCAGATTCATTGAATTATTTGAAGTATTATATTGTATACTTTGGATGAGTGTATATATAGGATGGTATATTTATATTTATTTTACGTTATATCCCCTATATAATCCACGTGCAAGTAAAATGAGTTTCACGCGTAAAATGGGTTCCACGGTGACTGACGTAATGGCCAATTGTGAGTTAATTAAAATGGTGCCAAATACGATGACGACGACTACGAACTACGACGATAAAAATGTCATTCTCGCTTTTCACAACCTCACACCATTCTGTGATATCATCCTCCTCCTCCTCCTCCTCCCCCTTCTCCTCATTCTTTTCCTTCTCATCTACTATTTTACGTATTCAAACGAATATATAGATTAAAATGTTTCAAAGTAAGCGAAATATTACGAACACTGTTAAAACAAATGATGAGAAAAACTATGAAAAAAAGAAAAAAAGAAAAAAACCATTTTCCAGAAAGTTTCTTATTCCTAACAATGCAAAGAAAGTTGCGCATGAGATTTACTATTAGTTACATTTGAATTAACGTCGTAAAATGAAGGAAAATAATAATATTAAAAATGTAGAATTACAATTTCAAATTTAAAAGCAATCATAGTTCAGCGACCAAATAGTAATTTAATGTTAAATAATAAAAAAGTGAATAATAATAAATCACGAATAACGATTAAAACTGTGATTTAGATTTTAATTCTAATCAGTTATTTGTACGATACTCTAAAACGAAAATTAATTTCAAATATAAACAATTCTTATCCAATAATTAATTACACTTTAAAAACGACAAATGAAATTTTTGTTTTTAATTATTCATTAAATAATTATTATCAATCACATTTTGTATTTTTAACAAATATATTCTAACAAATCTCATCGGATCGATCGATCAATAATACGACGAATTATCAAAATATTTCGAGAGATCTCGATTAGGATTATTTACAAAAATTATCGATAATAATATCGGCAAAATTGATTTAGTCCGTTTCTATTAAACATTATATAGCTTTTCATCAACGGATATGCCAAATTTTCACTTGACATCGATCCAAACGAATTCATTTGTATCCGTTGGATTTACCTAACTGTATGTGATAATCGTTAATATGATAATATACGATATCGAATTTTGTCCGATAATCAACGTAGACACTCGCGGTAAGGGGATTGGGAAGGGGGAGAAAGGGGGAGGGGAGGGTTATGAGTAGAAACGCAAATTAATCGAAATTAATACTGACATTAAAAATTGTCCGGTACGCATAAGCCAAATTCAAACAGACACACACACACATATATATATATATACACAGATAAGTTACTTATACGCTTACGTATTCACATTTCAGTGCTCCTTGTTATAATTGGACGCACATGAATGCGTTAAAGGTTGATCCTACCATCAAAATATTCCTCAAGAAAGTTCCTTAATTGGCTTACGAGGCGTATAATAAAGGGCGAAAAGAGAGAGAAAGATAAAGAGATAGATAAAGAGAGAGAGAGAGAGAGAGAGAGTGGGAAAGAAGATATGCTGGGTCAATTAACAGATTTTCTCTCGGTGGTTTAAAATCAGTTACGTTAGTAAATTGAGCCGAAATTCTTCCGAAAATTAACGAGGAAATTTACATTACCGTTCAACGTGAGATTTATTTCGAATTCTTTCTTCGATTCTGTTGACTATCAAAACAGATCGTTAAAAAGAGAAAGAGAAAAAGATAGAAAGAGAGAGAGAGAGAATAAGTTTGAACGTGTTTTTTCTTAAAACACGATTGTTCGAAGTCGCTTTGAAATAATAAAAAAAAAAAAAAGAAAGTAAAGAAAAACGGATCACGTTGAAATTTGTCTACGCTATTTTGTTAATTATTAACTATAGTTGAAATTGAAATCATATAAGTAAAAGTTTTTATATAATTTAATTATATATATATAAAACATGTGGAAACACACAGGGGATGCAAAATTTCGATAGTATTATTTTCAAATCGATGTTTCGTATAGAACAATAATTTATAATTGTCAATAATTTCAAACAAAAAAATCGCACAAATTATTTATTTACAAATCTAATACTCGATAACGTAGAATAAAATTCTAAACCGAGATAGAGACTCTCGTTGTTTGTATCGAAAAAAAAAAAAAGAAAAAATACTGTCGAAAATACTTGCAAATATTAATTTTTTGTTTTGTTTGCATGAAAATGACTTTAAATTTGAAATAAAGAATTTCTAACGAGTTTTCGTTTAGTTTTTCATCTGATCGAACAAAAACTACTACTAAACTAAAGGTCGTAGTAATCAAAAGATAATGAAACGAGCAACCCCTCGAACAAATTCGTATCCTAAATAGGAAAGAGGGGTGGAATAAGGTATAGTAAAAGCAAGCTTTTCGTTGTTCTCTCCCTTCCATCGTGATAACTCAACAATCTTTCTCTCTCTCTCTCTCTCTCTTTTTTTTTCACTTTATCTCCGTTCTTACGATAAGACTCGCAAATTCGTCATCTCCGGTTGCTGCTTTGCAATAAGAAAGAAAGATAGAGGATAGGAGAGAAAACTACGAAATAGGGGTCGGAGATGAATATTCCTATGACAGGGAAGAAATTAATGATTTTCTTAGATAGAAGAAATCTAAAGAGAAAGTTTAATGTTTCGTAGAGTTCAAAATAATGGTGATGATGATGGTAGTAGTAGTAATAGTAGTAGTAGTAGTATACTATACATCTCGGGGAACACTCTTAGTCATTTTATTCCAGTATGAAACGTTAAAATAACTGATGGCTTAAAAAATAATTTATATTCGGGAGCTTTCACCATTAAAAACGACTATTCACGAAGTATTATATATAACGGGGAACGGGGTGTGTGTCTATCGATTAGACTTAGGGGAAAAAGTTACTCTGATTTAAAACGTTGCAACAGAACAGTTTGAAAAAACGTCGACGAATGTGTTTCGAGTGCTACTCGAACAACAAAACAAAAAAAAAAAAAAAAGGAAAAAGAAACAATCCAAATCCGTCGTTAACTTTTGAAACGTATCCTATGATTTTTATTTGATCGTGAGATAGAAAATAAAATAAAACTGGCAGGAAAAATAATAATGAAAATAATAATCTTCTTAGATACGGGGGATGTGGGGTTTAATAAAACATTTGATACATGGAAAACATTTTGCGTTACCGTCACGTACACGTATAATAATAACCGGTGTCAATAAATCATTAGAAAAAAAAAAAAAAAAGAACAAAAACTCGCGTCATGTTCCGGGAAAATGTTAATTCATCTCACCGTAGAGAGATATGATGATACGAGAGTGAGGTGTACAAACACACACATACACACTATATATATCCCTATCTATTAGCGTGACATTTTTCGAGCTGAATAGACTCTAATGATCGGACAACACAATAAATATTATATATATATATATATATACAACTATCGAGTAGTAATAATATAAACTTGTAAGGGTAGTAGTAGTAGTAGTAATGGTGGTGAAAGCAAATTCATCTATATATCTATATTCTATATATTTCACCTTCTATCTCTCTCTTTTTTGAGATAACACACGTGTCTGCTAAATTCGAAATCAAATTCTATAATCGTTTATAACAAATTCAAACGAGTCATCGAACAAAACGATTTCTAACCCTCGCGATACTAATTCCTCTTCCTGCTGTTGCTGTTGTTACTTCTGCTTTTGCGAGCACATTAAACACCCCTCCTCTTTTATATAAAGGTACGTCGGTTGGAAGGAGGTGGGAAGGGAGGTGAGAAGGGGGGAAAGGTTGTACATTATAATGCTGGCCCTTTCGCCAGTGAAATTTGCGGAATCATCGTTTCCGTCGTCGTACGCGCGCACTCATTCGTGGTTATGGTAATTGTTATGGGAAGAGAGAAGAGAGAAGAAGAGGACTGTACACTACACAGTTAGAAAGATAAAGATAGATATAGATCATCATCATCATCATCTATATTCCGTAAATTTTCGCGAAGAAATCCTATAATTGGCCGGAGGGTTGGTTGTCTTCGGACCATAACCGAGATACAGAAAGAGAGGGAAGGGGAAGGGAAAGGAAAGAGATAACTATAGTCAAGATGTTCGGGAATAGAGTAAGGTAGCTAGAGGGCGAGATATACCCTCGTAGGACATCTTATTTACGTTAGTTAGGGTTTGTTGGCACAACCACCCTAGGGGCCATTCGACGGAGACCACCCCCCAGCCCATTTTAGCTACTCTCCCCGCGTATATACATACATATATATATATGTACGTATGTATTATATATATTCCGTAAGATCCTCTTTCTCAAACCCCTCTTGACTGCTTTAGGAAAAGCCATGGGGTTTCTCGTAGAACCGGCCGGTGTAAGCAACCAACGTTATTGTTGTTGTTACGACCCGAACGTGTACGTATATATGCGTATATATATGCGTATGTATACCAAAGAGAGAGAAAGAGAGAGAGAGTGAATGTACATTGGCTTCAAAGTGTCATCAGTGGGCGTTTCTGTCTATGTATTCGAAGGTGGTGGTGGTTCGTTTGGTTACCAAACGTATTCCTCGTCAGTCAATATATGTGAGTTGTCGCGTGGGTGGCACGCACGAAGAAGGGAGTGGGAGGAAAGGGGGGTAGTCGAGTAAACTTGCCGACATGTCACTCGAGCTGGAAGAATTCGATCTAGGAGGGGTTCGAGAAACAGAACGGGAGAGAGTAGAGGGTTGATATACCAAGGGGATGATGTGTTCGTTCGTTCGTTGGCCTGCAAGCTACTCTTCTGACAGAGTTGCACGCTCTGTGTGACTCGAGAGGTTGAGGGGAGGAGGAGGAGGAGGAAAAAGAAGGTGCCAGCAGGAGAGGAGGATTTGATCAAATTCCGATATCGAATTGGCTGGCTGGATAAGAACGAGGGCTAGGGTTCGTTCGTTCTTCTTCTTCTTCTACTGCTCTTCTTTCCTCGAATTTTTGTCGGATATACGAGTACCTCTAACCTTTACCTACCTACCCCCTTACCCTTACTACCATATCTAACCCCCCCCCCTACTACTTTTCTACCTACTTGCCAAACTTTGGAGATTCGAAGAGAACACATTTCCCTTATCATTTTTCTTTCTTCTTTTTGTTTTTTTTTTGTGAGAGTACTTTACTTTTTTTTTTTTTTTTTTTT
>NW_014569593.1:171351-181216 GCF_001313835.1 Polistes canadensis
AATTATAATTAATTAACATTATAACTAACGATAATTATTGCATACTATATTTTTATCAAATTAATTACAACCGACTAGTTTGTTATTATATTATTAAAATACGTTTATTTCTACAAAAAAAGAAAAAGAAAAAAGAAAAAAATAGTAAATTTGTTTTATTTACTTCTTTTCTTTTTTTTAATTTTAATTTTATTCAATCATTTTTAGATTTAATTTTGATAATTTTTAAATATTGAATGTTCATTCCAAATGGTTTTTATATTCCGTATTAAAGATTGCCGATTTATCTACGGGATTAAATCGGGTGGGAAAAATATAACAAATTCGAATTTGAAAAATGATCGAAGAAAGAAAAAAAAAATATATATATGGGAATAAAGGGAACGTATCGATCATCTTGAATCGAAAACCACTTCCTCTTCCTACTAGAGGTAGTTCCGGTCATGCGATACGAACTTTGAGTCGAACCCGCGAAAAGGACGTATGCTTCCGGTCGAACATGATCCAACAACGGTACGGAAATAATGAGGGCGTAACAAAGGGTTTAAGTAAAATTCGTTGGCCGGAAACTGTTGAGAAATTGTTAGACATCGAAATTAAAGTTCGAATATATATTGCAACTGTCCTGAGTACATTTTTTTTTATTTAAATTCATCAATATTTAATTATTTTAATTCTTCGAAATATAATAAATAACAAGATGCACGTAAAATACAACGTGATAGTAGATAGTTTGATGTTAAGATCGTTGATAAACATTCATAGCGGAGGAGTGTGTTGAGCAGGAACCAAAAATTGTGAGTTAAATATAAGTAAAGTAATGATAAGACATTGTACAAAATTTTGTAAGTTGTGCAATAAAAACCTGATTATATATACAACGTGATAGTAAAATTGTAATTACAATACTTGAAAAAAGAAAACAAAAACTTCAATTAATAATCAAACAAATTTATTATTAATAACAAATCCTCAGGTAAACGTATCAACCAACTCGTGTTTCTAATTATCTTCAAAGCGTATCTATGTATATAAAAAAAAAAAAAAGGTTTACCAGAGCTTCGATAAAAATTCAAAGAAGGATCAAACCAGAGTTTTGCACGACGCACGAGGTAAAAGCTCGTTTAATTTGCTAGCGTGTGCATTAAAGGTGACACGTAAAGAGGTGTAGGATTAACCCTTTCCCCCTCCTCCTTCTCCTTTTCCACCTCCTTTTTTCTTTTCTCTCTCTCTCTCGTAAAATTACACGGAGCTATTCGTTTACTAACGACCGGTATCTTCAAAGCGATCTCGTTAAATGCAAATCTTTTTTCTTTTTCTCTTATACACGCACTCTCACACGGCTATCTCTCTTTTTCTTTTTTTTCTCATGAGCTAGAGAAAGAAACACAGGGACATACAACACAACACAACACACACTCTACTCGTTACACCGTTTGCACGTGTTTATCACATTACTCGAATGCATTGCACACGGAGGAGCTGGAACTCGAGCAGTTGCACGCTTGGATTCGTGCACGTGAACACGCGTGTGCAACCAAACCAACGTATATATTTCTTTCTCTGTTCTTTCTTATGTTCTTTACAACTAGACCGAACCGAACATATATTACATACAAACGTATGTATACATAAACACATGTTATATATATATATATATGCGTGATGTAATATTCGTATATGTATTATATTTATTTACGTCTTCTGTTAAGTCAACGATCTCTTCTTTCTCTCTTTTGTAATTTTTTCATTGAATTATTTTAATATTTGATATTATTCGAACCAATCATATTAACACTAGTTCAAGTAAAATGAGTAATAATTAAAATTGGTTTGATAGAAATAGATAGGTATACACAAATTGTTCGTAATTGTAATATTAATCAATTAACGAAATAATATGTTTCATAATTATTCTAATAATAAATGAAATTAATTATAAAAAAATATTAGTATTGCTCAAATAAACACTCTGTCACATAAAATAAATAAAAAAGAAAAAAAAAGTAATAATTATAAGATATACAATTTTATCTTAAAATAATATAACACAAGTTAATTATTGCATGCAACGAAATATTTTATATCATTTACATTAAACTCCTTGAGAATAATGAATTAATTACCAATTAAGAATATAAATTTTTCGATAAATGAACGAACGAACGAACGCACACCTGCTGCGTGACTTTACATGCATGTAGAATAAAGAAAAAGATAAAATGCATATACATCCAAGCAACCTAAAGGCTCAAGCGATACCCAGCAATTTCGGTAAAAGGGTTTCTGCTATATAACGGTACACCTTCCCCYCCCCCCCCCCTCATTCCTTCCTTCTGTCACTGCTCGTGCACCTGGTGACGCTACTGTTACCATCCCGTTAGTTGTAGTAGTAGTAGTAGTAGTAGGTATCTGAACTAAAAGCTATTTTCCCCTAATTCACGGTCTTGTCTCCTCTTCAGAGACACGGTTACCAACTATACAGGAATGGTACTACCTATACAACACACACGCATGGTTTCCATCGATTTTCACAAAGGTTCCTCCCTCCTCCTCCTTCTCCTCCTCCTCCTCTTCCTCGTTCTCTTCCTTTTGGGTTCTCCTTCTGTATTATTCCTCTCATCTTTCATCTCTCATATCTCTCTTTCTCTAACACACCCTTCGTTTAGACGGTACAAGTCGTAATTCACTACCCATGCCGACCCACCCCCACACTCATCCCCACTCCCTCTTCTCATGCCCACTTTTCGTTGTTCCAAAAGCTCACCAAGAAGAAGAAGAGCTTCTGTGGAACCCACCCCCCACCCACCTGCCTCCTCTTACTCTTTCTTTCTTTCTTTCTTTCTTTCAATTTATCCTCCTCTCACTCTCTCTCTTTTTCATTTTCATTTTCCTTCCTTCTTTCTTTCTTTCTTCATTTTCTTTTCTTTTGGTGCCGACACGTTTTTCTGACACTTGGAATTTAGGTGATACCTTTTTCCTTCCCCTACTTTCTCTACTCTTTGCATTATGGGGGGGAAAAAAAAACTAAAGCTACTAAACTCTAGAGGGTAGATTTAAATTCAGTCTTGTTTGAAAAAAAAAAAAAAGAAAACAAGAAAAGAGAAAGAAATCTTTTGATTTTTAATATTTCTTTTTCCTTCTTCTTCTTTTTTTTCTATGAATTTTAAAACGAGATGAAATTTAGATTACTTGAAGAAAAAAAGATAAGAAAGAAGTTGGATTCTACGTAAACGAGAACATGATGAGAGACTTGAAATTAGAGATAAATGAAATGTGAATGGATATCAAAGGAAATAGTACACGAGTAAGTACTTCCATACACACACACACAGATATATATATGTGTGTATTCGTTTGACTAGTTTCGAAGTTCGTATATCTTGAAGGTAGAAGGGAGGAAGAAGCATTCGAATCTTCAGGCTGACTAGTTTACGAGTAAGAGAGAGAGAGAGAGAGAGAGTAGAATATATGTCGTCCAAGTATATACCACACCACCATCGTAAGTCCGATTGTACTTGCTAGTAGAATTCAGCAATTTTCCTAAACTAAAAGGAGAAGCTGCGCAACTTGATTCCAAGGAGTGACTGAGATGGTGGTGGTGATGGTGTGATGGTGGGTGTGCTACTTGTTATAGTCTAACTGAACTTTAGAGAAACGTTATACCCTTGAGGGTATGTTCACCAGCCCGGGAAATTCAGCTTCAAGGAGACAAACCTTTCCTTTCCTTTCCTTTCCTTTCCTTGTTCCTTCATTCATTCAACAAAGAGAAAGTAAAAGAGAGAAAGAGATAAAGATAACACGAAATCAGACTTTAAAGTAAAAGTGAGTGATTTTCTTATATAATATATATATATATATATATATAAAATGTGATTTAACTTAAAACTTTTCACAAAAATAAGAATGTTATTATTTCGAGTGTTTTGAAAGAAAAGAAAAATAACGGGAGGGGGGAGAAAATAAATAATCGAATTTCATGCATCATTTCACTCGCGATAACAAAGTTGATGATATATTTTTTCTATCTTTCTCTCCCGGATATGAAATATTTTCTTGTTTTCGTGCACGTTTTCTTCTCTTCCTACTCCTTCTTCTTCTTCTTCTTCTTTTACTGTTACTACTATTACTCTTTCTTTTTTCATATGACTATGAGAGTTTTTAAAGTTTCAGTCAAATAGAAACGAATTTTTCAACGAAAATTCTACTCGACGATACTTCGCTAGTATTTTTGTTTCTTACGCGTAGTTTCATCCCTTTCTCTCTCTCTCTCTCTCTCTCTCTCTCTCTCTCTCTCTCTCTCTCTCTCTCTCTCTCTCTATCTATCTATTCGTTTTATTTCTTTATTTTTATTTTCCCTCCCCCACCCTATTGCAACACAATATTCTCAAGCGAGCAATGGCAATGGGCGTTGATAAAAAAAAAAAAAAAAAAATAAAAAGGGCTAAAGGAAAATTCGTTTTCAACGAGTATTTTCATTTATTATTTAAACGTCACGTTCGCTCTCAAAGGAGAAACGAAGAAAACTGTTATAAACGTAGAAGAGAATTTCTAATAAATCTTCAAACTCCGACTACTTGAATCGAAAAAAGAAAAAGAAAACAAAAAAAAAAGAAAAAAAAAAAAGAAAGAGAGAAAAGAGAAAAGAAAATAAAGAAAAAGAAAAAAAAAATGGTAAAGAAGATTGATTACATTTGAAATCAAGGAAAAGGAACGGAGAGTCTGGGGTGGGGTGGGGAGGGGAGGGAGTAAACGTTCTGCTTCAATTACGAGACTTTAAGAACAAAGACAGGAGGGATTAATACAAAGAAAGAAATGATATGAAAAGGAAAATGAATAAGAAAAAGAAGAAACAAAAAATTTCAAAATGGGTATATCACATCAACTTTCAAACGTAGCAAATATGTAAAACGAATTTGTACGCATAACTCTTTTCCTTGCTTTTCACGAGCATATATACACACACACACACACACACCCATACACAAACATATATATATAGAGAGATAGGTGTATGTATATCGAACGTTGCTTCTACGTCCTCCGAATGGTATAAACCTTAAATCCGATTTATTGGTTCTATTCAATTACATCATAAATTCTTTCTCTGTTTCGAATCGATAAAAAGAGGGTTTTCTCTCTCTCTCTCTCTATCTCTTTCTCTCTTTCTCTCGATATTCAAAGATCTTTTTCTAGCACCGAATATTTTCATCCCTTCAATATTCCTGTCACTGCCAACGAATTTAAAAGATGAAATTTAATGCACCCAACAACGAGGAGAACTAACTTAAAGGGTTTTATCAATATTCTGCTAAGAGTCCTTTAAAAAAAAAAAAGAAAAAAAGAAAAAAGAAAAAGAAACAGAAAAAGAGAGAGAGAGAAAGAGGGAGAGAGAGAGAGAGAGAGAGAGAATAATTTTTATTTCATTTTTTACCCCTCTTTCGTTCACTCGATAGGTCGAGTATTTTGTTAAAAGACTTCTCCTTAAACGGTCTCGTTAGGGCCAATTAAAAACGATTTCTAGGGTTAGCAAGAGAAACAGAGAATAAAAAAGCAAAAAAAAAAAAAAAAAAAAAAAAAAAAAAAAAAAAAAAAAAAAAAAAAAAAAAACAACAACAAAAAAGGAAAGGCAACGAAGATGAGTGGGTTCTTCTGAGGAAGAAATATAGATTAAGATAAAAGAAAGAAAAGAAAGAAAAGGAAGAAGAAGAAGAAGAAGAAAGGCTGTTTCTACTTCTCGAAGAGGGACAAAATTAAATTTCCTTCGAGAACTCAAAGCGGTAACGGGGTTGGTTGGGGGTGGTAGCAGCACCACCAGGCAAGCAAGCAAGTCGAGGGTTGAACGAACCAAAACAAAAAGAAGAAGAAAAGGGAGGAAAAATAGGATCGTTGGTTAAGATGGGCCAGGAGACTTAAATAATTCACTCGCGGGACTTTTCGCGAGGTCCTCCCACCCTTCCACCCACCCCCCTTCCACCCTCCTTCACCCCAATAACTTTCTCTTCTTGAGGTTTTCATTCTAAATTCTTCAACACGCGGAAAAGCACCGCAACAGCACAGCTGCCATTTCGCATTCCGTCTCTGGTTTTTCATACCTTTTCTTAGTCACCCACGAGGGAGAGAGGGAGGGAGGGAGGGAGGGAGGAAGGGGTGAGGGGCTGCGGAGGTGGGAGAGGATAGGATAGGAGGGAGACGAAAACTAAAAAGGGAGGAAAAAACTGGTATAAGGTCTTTTTAGATAAGAAATCCTATCCTTTTTGTCAAGCCTCTTTTTCTCCTCTTTCCACCCCCCCCGTTTCTCCCCTTCTTTCTTCTTTATCACGTTTTTAAAGACTATAAAAAAAAAAAGTCGAAGATATAACTATAATCGGAAGCGTTTTTTTATCGGTCGCACGTGTTACGCATAAAATTCGGAATGGGAAATTATCGATTTTGATTTTGAATCTTTGATAATGTTGATAATTGTGCACGTCGAATATGTTGAATATTTTGTTTTATTACGAATACACACACATGCGTTTTCCTGTTTAATGATATATATTTTAATATTGGACTTATACGAATGACAAATATTAATTATTCTTCTTCTTTTTTTTTTTTTTTTTATGTATGACAAATATACTAAATGTTAATTGTGTACGACGAGATTTTGTGATCGTCGTTTCGAATACGTTTGATTTTTGTGTTTTATTACGCCAATATATATGTGTTCTTCTTTTTATAATAATATTCTATTTAATGATATATTTAATATTGGACTCTTATATGAATGGCAAATTTTAATTATTTTTTATTTAATATAAAATTTAAAAAATTAATTAATTTTTTTTTTATAAAAAATTTTTAATCACGTTTTTTGCATAAGTAAATAAACAATAAAGGTAACAGTGATTAAGAGTGTTTTCATACAAATCGTAATATTATTATCAATTGCTAGTTATTTTCGAATTTCGATTGGTTTATATTTTTGAAAAGGAAAACTTTGCCTCGTCCGTTTGATACTGCAAATTATTTTATCGTTTTACCGTTTACAAATAAAAGAAAAAACTGTTACGTTAAAGGTAAAAGCTTATGACAAAATATGAAAAATCGCATTTAAAATATGGAGATGACGATTTTTTAATAATAAAAAAAAAAGAAAAAAAATATATAATAAACTTCCATATTTTTCATATTTATTGTATAATCCAATAAATCGCGTTTCTACGTAGGGGATTATTAATAAAAAAAAAAATAAATAAAAATACAAATATATATAAATATGACGAGTAGCAGTTAGTATACAGCACCGTCAGGTAATTACGCACCGAGTTCATCCGTGTTATTTATTTTTTTCTCTTTCTATCATCCCCCATTTCTTCTTTATCCTTTTTTTTCCCCCATCTTTATTTTATGGAAAAATCAAATTACACATATTTCACTTTCGATCGTCGAAACGAATGAACGAACGTATATACATGAATATTTATAATTACGAAATATTATTCCTAAAATAGTCAAAAGAGAAACATAAAAATATTTGTTTTTCCCCTACCCCCATAGGTAGTAAGTATTATTAAATAAATATTATTCTATAGTAAGTGTAGAAAGAAAGAAAAAGGAATAAGATAATGAATAAAGACAAAACATTAGATTGCAAGTTTCACGCCGAAATGAGAAAAGTTTTCGTAGCAGAGAGGACAGGGGGGAGGAGGAGGAGGGTGGTAAAAAAGAGAAAGTGAAACACACAGGCCGAATGGTTCCTCTATTCGTGGGTGTCTAATTAAATCCGACGAGTTAAAATTTTCCCTCTCTGATAATAATAAATCTAAGAAAACGGTAAAGGCAAACCCCCCACCACCACCACCACCACCACCACCACCACCATAGCAGCCGATGTTTAACTTAATTAACGATCCTTGGCGAGAGATAAGTTTTCTCAACGATAAAGTAAGATCAAAAAAATTGTAAAAGATCGAAGAGTAATTTTAACAGGAACCATGAATATCGCAACGTTTGTTCGTTATAGTCGTTGTAATATGCAACTTATGATTTATTTATTCGTCCCTTTTATACCTTAACCATATAATCAATCCCTGTTAATATAATATTTATATAATTTTTAATCATTTAATATAATTATAATTTGTTGTTGTTAATATTTCAAATTGATTGACAAGAAATTTTACCCTTACCCTAACAAAAATCATCCCTATCATTATCATTATCATCATCTTCGGGATTGATCATCGTTAAACACAAGAACCTAAAGATCGTATTTAATGTTTTATTAAATACACCCTTCCGTTCCACTTCCTACTCCTATTATTTTCCAAAACTGAACTTTTATTTTTATTTTTAATTATTATTGATGTTAAACTGACGTTAACGTAACGAACGTAGAGTATAATGGGGGTTATGGTTGATGGAAAAAGGTTTCATGAGTACATCTCTACGGTAATAAGTGATTCAAGTTTTTCTCATCAACGTGAAAATATCATAAGAAGGCATATATAGAGGAAACTAAAGTAAATTGAGCGTTAGAGTAGAGTTAACTTAATTTTCTTCTCTTTTCTCTTTGCGTAATCCAAGGCTTCCGTTTTTTTTTTTTTAAGGGCATGTCAGAGGCTTTCCGTGTGTACCCTTTAGCTGGTTATCCAAGAGAAGTTTTACAGGGACCGTTGCTGAGATTAAAAGCACACCATCATCTCACTCGTGCCGAAAACGAGAATAATTTTTTTTTTTGCGAATACCGTAAAAAACCGTAAAAAAGGCCACCAGGGACTCTGCAAGATTTTAATAAATTTGTTCTTTAATTTTATCTCGTATTACTTTTAAAATACTAAATACTTAATTTACACATTTACGTTGATTTATTAATATTGTTATTTAATTGGTTTGACGATTTTTTGTGGGTATTTAATCAATGTTATATTATATTAAAATATAACGCAGATAATAATCAATTTGATATATTGCTTTGAATAATAAATAATTGTTTAAATATTGTTCGTGGTACTTACGCAAGATAAAAGTGAAACTCGTAATTAATTACGTAAAAAATAATTCATTGATTCGCATATATAATACAGTGAAGTATCTTTTGTAATATTTTTCACAGTTATTATCGTTGAATAAAAATTATCAATTATAAGTTATCGTAAGCCAGGAACATTTAAACAAATGTAATTACAGTTAAAACAATCCTAAATATTAATCAAGTACAGTGTGCTGTACTTGAGTATATAATATATGTAATTAAGTATATAAAATAATTTTAATTAATAAGTAATTAATTAAATGTGTATTAATTAATATAAAAGTATAGTGTTATACTTGATTAATATATTTAATATTATAATAACACATATATAAAATAATGTATATTTGTATATATATACCTCAAATGATTGTTAATTAATCGAAGTAAATGTATATTGTAGTTTTGAAGCACTGTATATAAACTTCGACGTACCTTTCTGTTCGAAATCCGAAAGTAAACTGACTCGTCGTCCTCTATGTATAGTACTTTTATTGAATATTGTTTATATGACTTTCCGAACGTTACACATATATACACGTATACAATACTCGTAAAATTTATTCTTTTAAAAGCCATATAAACAACATTCAATAAGAAAACTTTCATAGAGAATAATGAGAGCCAATCTAACGGTGAATTTTTAACAGAAGAATAAATCGAACTTATAGTTCATGTTTTTTAACTATATAATATAATATACATTTCTTTCCATTAATTAATAATTATTTAATGTATATTTAACACTCTAATGTACTCTATTAATATTTCGAATTATTTTTCAAATATCAGATCGAAATTTTTAAAAAATTCGAAATATATTATTAAATAGGTAATTTTTAAATA